>NC_045030.1:50185858-50207151 GCF_008632895.1 Mastomys coucha | reverse complement strand
AACTCACTCTGTAGACCAGGCTGGCCTCGAACTCAGAAATCTGCCTACCTCTGCCTCTGCCTCCCAAGTGCTCTGGGATTAAAGGTATGCACCACCACTGCTCCACCAGAAATTGACTCGTACCTCATATAGATAATGCTTTGATAAACAATGAAAAGAAAATTTACCAGTATCAATAGATTATTTATTTTTTGCTTCAGAGAAGAAAATATGATTGCTCAATTCTACCAGTGAATGTGTAACTGTAGGCATATGTGCAGAAGTTCCTGAACAAAAAACAGCTGAGAAAAACATTACATATTTCACATATGAATCTGATATAAATATCCATTAAATACACTGCAGAGTCAACTGAGATTCAAAGAGACATTAATAGTTATCCAACTGAATGTTCCAGATTATGAATGAATTACCTCCCAACAGTAATAACAGAAGGTGTTGCAGCCTTTACAGCACTGCCTTTAGTGTTGATAAATGCGTAAGTCTCATACACAAGCAATCCTAAATTGATACAATCATAATTTAGATATATTTGTTTATTATACATCATCTCTACCCCTGGTCTTTTCTGGTTTTGTGACATTAAATTCATTCTTTGGATGTTTAAATTAGGCTAAATGTGTCCTCAACAACTTTATATTTTAAAATAAAATTCAATCACCTTTTAAACTTAATGTACATCTTTATGTAAACTTCTAATAAATTAACTTAATTAATTAATTAATAATTAAATTATTATTTTATCTTTCATGACTATCTGGATTGTAGAATACTGAGACTTTTCACCTGAATGTCATACATATGCTTATAGGTATAATGAGGAAAATATTCCCCCACTATCTGCCATTGAAGAGTACATTATAAAACATTTCCAAACTTTCTTTGCTGAGATTTGTGTAGTATCGTAGGTGCTCCTCTAAATTGTTTATAGAAGAATTGTTTAGAGTGAACCAGAAATCACCCCCAACTGTATGACATGTTCACTTACAGCAAAGCTTAACATTATTAGACAATAGAATGAAAATATGACTAAATATAGATTTACTACATCTTACACTGCTTCCCCTAAATATTTAATAAAGAAACCCAGTCTGGCAACAGAAGCCTATGGCTTAGTGCTCCTGATCTCATTTAAGAATAGTTCAATAATATATTTAATGATTAGCCTCATATTTTATTGACATCATAGACACCTTACCAAAATATCCATTCTTATAAAAATGTTAGAAAAATTACTATGATGTGTGTATTATTAAAATTTTTTTAGTGTTTTTTTTTATTATCTTAATGAGACATGATTTTGTGTGGTCTATGGTGACATTTAGCTCACAATATAGAATACTGAGTCTTTGAACTCTTGATCCATCATTCTTCACTTCATTAGTGCTATGATCAGTTATAGGCTGTCATGTATTTGTACATAAATGTGTTTTGGGTGTCTATACTTTATAGTATATTGATAGGTTAATTATGATTGGTGTAGCCATACCGTAATATCTCTCATACATTTTCACCTTTGATTTGAAACACAAGGTATGGCAGAGCCAACAGCCTAGTTATAATCCACCTTTATACCTGTGCTGATACCCAAATAACATGGTATTTAAGACTTTTTCTTTCAAAGATAAGATCTGTAATCTATCATAATTAGCATACTAAGACTGTAAGGACTAGGGACTTTATTTTGATGTTTGAAGACCACATTACTGTAATTCCATTTTCTACAAATATCTATCTTGAATTGCTATTAGACAATGGAATCTCTGTATCCATCAATATAAATTTGTTTCATTGCTAATGGCTAATCAACATTCTATGTTTATCTTAGGGACACTTTGAAGAGAATTTTCACCTAGATCATTCATCATATATAGATTTTCAAAAATATATGGTATTTAATTTGTTGCTTAAACTGACTGTACCTATGATTTGCATTTAATTATCTTAGCAGTATTTCCATATACTTTCTTTGCATGTTTTTATTTGTATATACCTTCAAAAAGGGGGAATGATTTCAAATTTATCTCTGTTTTCTTCAATTTTCCATAGGCTCACCAAAAATAAAAATAAAAACAAAAATGAATATAAAAATAAAAAGAACCTTCCTCCCTTAGATGAAGCATACTTGAAGTTAAAACTGTAAGCATATAAAGGTAACCAGATTACATTTCTTGTTTCTGTTGAAAAATGTTTCTATATAATCAGTCTTTTTATAGTATATTCTTCCCAAGAAGGAAAATAAACTTTACTTAGTCATACCACGATTATATCATTTATTAATATATCATTCAGTTTCACTTCATATCATCATGCTTATATAGAAATAACAGCATTATACAGCTATGCCATAAAAATGATTCTAGAGGCTAGTGATAAGCATCAGCAGTTACGAGTGTATATTCCTCTTTAATACGATCTGAGTGAAGCAGGAAAAGACTCTAAACCAACATGGAAATAAACTAAATATCTAAATTGAAATTAAGTGTACAAAAATACATTTAACAACATAGGATATAAAAAAATTGAAAATTAAAATATGAATAATGGAACAACAGAAAGTCATTTATTCTAAATATAAAATGAAATAATTCAGCAAATTCATAAATCTATTTAACAAGTTCTTAGGACACTAAATAATATGATATAACTTCATAAACATATATATATATATATATATATATATATATATGATATGAAATCGTTAACAAAATGTTACACATGAGTTTTATAGCAGGTTTATTCCTCATCACACAAACTGGAAATCCTCCAAAATGCCATTTAATGGGTATATAAATACATGCACAGTGGTAAATATATTAGAGTGTTATTCAGTAATTTAAAAATGAAAAGAGCTGTGAATCTATAAAGACAATTACAAATATTAAGTATGGAAGGGTAGTGAAAATTATCAATCTGCAAAGACCAAATATTATAAAATCCCATCCAAATGTATGGTAGGTTTGTATATGCTTGCAACTTGGTTATGTCTTGTTAAACTGCCATGGTTTGAATATGCCTGGCCCAGGGAGTGGCACTATTTCGAGGTGTGGCCTTGTTGGAATAGGCGTGTCACTGTGGGTGTTTTCTTTAAGACCCTCATCCTAGCTGCCAGAAAGACAGTATTCTGCTAGCAGCCTTCAGATGAAGATGTAGAACGCTCAGCTCCCCCTGCACCATGCCTGCCTGGATGCTGCCATGTTCCCACCTTAATAATGATGGATTGAACCTCTGAACTTCTAAGCCAGCCCCAATTAAATGTTGTCCTTAAGACTTGCCTTTGTTATGGTGTCTGTTCACAGCAGAAAAACTCTAAGGCATAAACCTATAATAATTTCAAGATAATGATTCAAAAATGCATTTCAATATATATATTCCTACAGTATTCTTTACACCCAATCCCTCTACCTCAGATGCCACCTCCCTCAGACATTCCCTGGAAGCCTGCTGTCTTTACCAGCCAGGAAAATAGGGTTCAATCTTTGGTCTCCCTTCTCACCTCCAATTCTCTGTCTTATCTCCTGATCTGTAGCAGAGACTCTGATGTGTAATCCCCTTATTGTCTATTTTCTGCCCCATGCCCAGAGAGAATTATATAGATCTTCTCTTACTGCCTTCCTCCATTACCCTACCCTCCATCTCAGCCTCGGATTCTTTTTTGTTTTTGTTTTGTTTTGTTTTTTGCTTTTTTTTGGTTTTTTTGTTTTGTTTTGTTTTTTGTTTGTTTTTTGTTTTTTGTTTTTTCAAGACAGAGTTTCTCTGTATATTCCTGGCTGTCCTGGAACTCACTCTGTACACCAGGCTGGCCTTGAACTCAGAAATGTGCCTACCTCTGCCTCAGAAGTGCTAAGATTAAAGGCCTGCACCACCACTACCTGGCTAAGCCCCTAATTCTTGCAGGTACTCCCTAGAAACAGCCAGGAAACCAAATAGGTGATCTACATTCTACCTCTTCTCTTCCAGTTCCAATCCCCAGTCTTCTCTCCAGCACTGTAGCAGCTCACCCGCTGTGGTCTCTTCTCCCTCTCTGACCCCATTCCCATGTGTCTTAATTAGGGTTCACTAGAGTCACGGAATTTATGGAATTTCTCCTTATATTAAGGGAAATTATTGTAATGACTTACAATCTGTAGTCCAACTAACCCAACAATGGGCAGCCGTGAATGGGAAGACCAAGAATCTAATAGTCACTCAGTCCCTCAAGCCTAGTTATTTAAGCTGGTCTTCTGTAGAAGTAGGTTCCAACAGATGCTCTGGCAAGTAAGTGAAAGCAGTCAAAGAAGAGTGAATTTTCCTTCTTCCAATGTACTTATGTAGACCTCCAGGAGAAGGTATGGCTCAGATTAAAGTTGTGTACCACAACACCTGGATCTAAAACTTGTTTTGTCCCAGGCTGACCTTGAACTCAGAGATCTGTTTGCTTCAGTTTCCTGGAATTAAAGGCATATACTACCTTGCCTGGGCCTAAGATTTTCATGGCCACTGTGCCTCAAGATCTCCATGTCAAGATCATGGTCAGAAACATATCTTCTAGTCTCAATATCTGAATCACAGATACACCCTTCATTTCAGGACTGCAGTTCATTCCAAATATTGACAACCAGGAATAGCCATCACACAATGGATCTATAGAGCTTTTGGTGGCATGCCCTGTTTCTTGCCTCCAGGGTACCTGCTCACCCTGCCACTCCCTTCTAACCCATCTCCATAACTGTCAGCTTTTTTGTTTGTTTGTCTGTTTTGTTTTGTTTTGTTTTTCAAGACAGGGTTTCTCTGTATAGCCCTGGCTGTCCTGGAACTCACATTGTAGACCAGACTGGCCCAGAACTCAGAAATCCACCTGCTTCTGCCTTCCAAGTGCTGGGATTAAAGATGTGCACTACTGTTGCCCAGTAACTGTCAGCTTCTAATACCTAAAAACACCTTCTACATGGGACCAACGCCACCTGTCATGATCTGTATTACAAGAACTTCAAGTTTCTGAAGAAAGAAATTGAAGATGATCTCAGAAGATGGAAAGATCTCACATGATTAGCAGGATTAATATAGTAAAAATGACCATCTTGCCAAAAGTAATCTACAGATTCAATGCAATCCCCACCAATATTCTAACTCAATTCTCCAGAGTTGGAGAGAACAATTTGCAAATTCATCTAGAATAATAAAAACCTAGGATAGTGAAAACTATTGTCAACAATAATAGAACTTCTGGTGTGCCAAGCAGGTTCTCTGCCGGGCAGAAGCAGGTGAGAGAGGGAGAGAACCTGGTCCAGCAGAGCCTCTCTCTCTGGGCTGAGCGGGATGGTGAGTGTCGTGGCTCATATCTCCTGCCTCCGGAGAATAACCACTCCGAGCAGGGAGTCTGTCAGAGCAGGAACTGTTTTATTGTATCAATCTTTTTATAAAGGGCTGAGAGAGGAGGCGGAGTTTTCTGCTGAGGTGAGATGACATGGGGGAGGGGAAAGTTGAAGAAGGGTATGGGGTGACTAATGGAACCAACAGTTACAGTTACTCAACATCAGCAGGAGCTAGACAAAGGCAGGCTTAATCAGATTGTGCTGAGTCACTCCAGTATGGAAGTGACTGAGACAGTTTACAAAACTCGAGCCAGGCTCAGGTTTGTCTTCAAGGCCCAAACCAGGGCCAAATAGAGCCCAACACTGGTGGAATCACTATTCCTGACTTTAAGCTATAATACAGAACAATTATGACAAAAACTGCATGGTATTGGTACAGTGACAGGAAGGCAGATCCATGGAAAAGAATTGAATACCCAGAAATGAACCCACACACCTATGGTCACTGAGTCTTTGACAAAGGAGCTAAAGCCATCAAGTGGAAAAAAAACAGCATTTTCAAAAAATGGTGCAGGTTCAACTGGAAGTTAGCATGTAGAAGGTTGCAAATTGATCCATTCCTATCTCCTTGTACAAAGCTCAAGTCCAAGTGGATCAAGGACCTCCACGTAAAACCAGATACACTAAAGCTAATAGAAAAGAAAGTGGGGAAGAATCTCGAGCACATAGGCACAGGGGAAAATTTCCTGAACAGCTTATGCTCTAAGATAAAGCATTGACAAATGGGACTTCATAAAATTACAAAGATTCTGTAAGGTGAAGGACACTGTCAATAGGAAAAAATGGCAACCAACAGATTAGGAAAAGATCTTTACCAATCATATATCTGATAGAGGGCTAATATCCAATATATACAAAGAACTTGAGAAGTTAGACTCCAGAGAAACAAATAACCCAATTAAAGAATGGGGTACAGAGCTAAACAAATAATTCTCAACTAAGGAATACAAAATGGCTAAGAAGCACCTAAAGAAATGTTCAACATCCTTAGTCATCAGGGAAATGCAAATCAAAACAAACAACCCTGAGATTCCACCACACACCAGTCAGAATGGCTAAGATCAAAAATTCAGGTGGCAGCAGATGCTGGTGAGGTTGTAGAGGTTGTAGAGAAAAAGGAACACTTCTTCATTGCTGGTGAGATTGCAAATTGGTACAACCACTCTGGAAATAAATTTGGCTTTTCTTCAGGAAATTGGTCATAGTACTACCAGAGGTCTCAGCTATACCACTCCTGGGCATATACCCAGAAGATGCTCCAACATGTAATAAGGACACATGCTCCACTATGTTCATAGCAGCCTTATTTATAAGAGCCAGAAGCTGGAAACAACCCAGATATCCCTCAATAGAGGGATGGATAAAGAAAATGTGATACATTTACACAATGGAATACTGCTCAGTGATTAAAAACAATAAATTTATGAAATTCTTAGGGAATTGGATGGATCTGGCGAATATCATCCTGAGTGAAGTAACCCAATTACAAAAGACACACATGGTATGCACTCACTGATAAGTGGATATTAGCTCAGAAGATTGGAATTCCCAAGATACAATCCACAAAACAAAAGAAACTCAGGAAGAAGGAAAAGCAAAATGTGAATACTTTGATCCTTCTTAGAAGGGGGAACAAAATACCCATAGAAGTAGTTACAGAGACAAAGTGTGGAACAGAGACTGATGGAAGGACAATCTAGAGACTGCCCCACATGGGGACACTTCCCATATAAAATCACCAAACCCAGACACTATTGTGGATGGCAGCAAGTGCTGGCTGACAGGAGCCTGATATAGCTGTCTCCTGAGAGTCTCTGACAGTGTCCTACTAATACAGAAGTAGAGGCTCTCAGCCATCCATTGGACTGAGCACAGATTCCCCAAGGAAGGAGCTTGAGAAAGAAGCTGAAGGGGTTTACAGCCCCTTAGGATGAACAACAATATGAACTAACTAGTACCCTCAGAGCTCCCAGGGACTAAACCACCAGCCAAAGAGTATATATGGTGGGACTAAAGGCTCCAGCTGCATATGTAGCAGAGGATGGCGTAGTTGTTCATCAATGGGAGGAGAGACCCTTGGTCCTGTGAAGGTTCTATGCCCCAGTGTAGGGGAATGCTAGGACCAGGACACAGTAGAGGATGGTTTGGTGAGCAGGGGGAGGGGAGAAGTAACGTTTATTTTTGTTTTTTGTTTGTTTTGTTTTTTGGAGGGGAAACTGGGAAAGAGGATATCATTCGAAATGTAAATAAACAAATTATCTAATAAATAAAAGACTATTAAAAGGAGAAAGACCAACCAACATATAAAAGCAAACCTATTAGAATAACTTTTACTTTTTAATAGACACTCTGAAAACAGAAGGACTTTAAAAGATGTTCTGCATGTTTTAAGAGACCACAGATGCCAATCCAGAATGCTATCCCAAGCAAAACATTGAATTACAATAGATGGAGAAATTAAGATAGTTATAATTGTTAAATTATGTTTAAAAATATAAGTAACATTTACCTATAAATCCAGAGCATTATAACAAAGGAAACTACCATTGAAGCAAAGAAGCAGTATTTTGCCAACATTATATCCAATAGAAAGCTAACATATAAAATATTTAAAGAACTTAAAAAAAACAGCACAAATACCCCAGCTGAAAAATCAAGTACAGATATAAAAAGAGACTTCACCAAAGAAGAAACTCAAATTACAAAGAAGCACTTAAAAATAATAAGTAGAGGATGTGTCCTTGTGGCATGGTGTGGCATCTTTGGGTATATCTCCAAGAGTAGTATAGCTGGGTTTTCAGATAGAAGCATTTCTAATTTTCTAAGGAACCACTAGATTGATTTGCAGAGTGGTTGTACCTGTTTGCAACCCCACCAGCAATGGAAGAGTGTTCTTCTTTCTCCATGTCCTCACCAGTATGTGCTGTCACTTTAGTTTTGATCTTAGACATTCTGATTTGGCATAAGTTTGAATATCTGGGTCATTTTGACTTGCATCTCCCTGATGTTTAAGGACTTTGAATCTCAGCCACTCCAGATTCTTCTGTTGTGAATTCTCTGTTTGGCTCTGTACTCTATTTTTAATTGGGATATTTGTTTTTTTGGCAGTTAACTTCTTGAGTTCTTTATATATTTTGAGTATTAGACCTCTATCAGATGTAACATTAGTGAAGATTTTTCTCCCAATCTGTAGGTTGCCAATTTGTCCTATTGATGGTGCCTTTTGCCTGACAGATGCTTTTCAGTTTCCTAAGGTCCCATTTACCAATTGTTGATCTTAGAATCTGTGTCATTGATATTCTGTTCAGGAAATTTCCCCCTGTGTCAATGAGTTCCAGGCTCTTTCCCACTTTTTCTATATTCATTGCAGCCTTATTTACAATAGCCAGAAGCTGGAAACAACACAGATGTCCCTCAACTGAAGAATGGATACAGAAAATGAGGTTCATTTACACAATGGAATACTAGTCAGCTATTAAAAATAAGGATATCATGAATTTTTCAGGCCAATAGATGGAACTAGAAAGTATAATCCTGAGTAGGGTAACCTACACCCAAAAGGACATACACGCTGATAAGTAGATATTAGTCAAAAAGTACAGAACTCTTAAGATACAGCCCACAGAACTAAAGAAGGTTAATAAGCAGAGAGGCCCAAGAAAGAATGCTCCAATCCCACCTAGAAGGGGAAAGAAAATAATCACAGAATGCAGAGGGAGTGAGGTATCTGGGTGACAGAGAAGAGGGTGAGCATAAATGGAAACAGGATCAGGTATAGAGGAGGACAGTAGAAAAGCCAAGAGGGCCAGGAGAATGAATACACTGCTTTGCCAGGCTGTGGGGAGAGATAGGAGAATCCTCTAGAAAGTACCAGATAACCTGGAGGTGAAAGACTCTCATGACTCACTGGGGGTGATCTCAGCCAAAATGTCCAACAATGGGAAGAGGGAACTTGAAAAGTCTACCTCTATTAGATAGATAGGACCTCAAGTGGAGAAATAGGCTAATTAACCTACAGTAAAAAATTCTGATCCAGAACTGTTCCTGTATAAAATAACTGCATGGATAAAAGTGGAGAAGAGACTGGAGACAGGAGTTTGGCATTGCTGTCCTCTGAGAGGCTCTATTAGAATCTTACTGATAAAGGTGCAGATACATACACCCAACCATTGGACTGAAGTTGGGAACCCTTATGGATGAATTAGGGGAAGGAGTGAAGAAGCTGAAGGGGAGGGTGATTCCATAAGAAGACCAACAGTCTCAACTAACCCTGACGCAGGGAGCTCTCAGAGACTGAGCCACCAACCAGGAGCATACACAGGCAGTCTAAGGCCCCTGGCACATATATAGCAGAAGAATGCCTAGTCTGGCCTCACTAGGAGAAGGTTCGCCTATTCCTCAAGTGTGTTGAGGACCCAGGGAAGGGGAGGCCTGGTGCCTGGGAAGCAGACTCTCAGAGGCAAGGAGGAGGAGAAGTGGGATGAGGAACTGTGGGAGGAGGGGCCAGAAGGTCCTGGGACTACAGCTGGAATGTAAATAAATAAAACAATTAAACAAAACAAAACAAAACAAAAGTTCTCAGAAATCTAGTTTACCTCCATCTACAGAAGCCCCAAAAGCTGATCTTGCATTAAACTGCATTGTTTTGAACAAAACAACAAACAACAAACAACAAACACACAAACAAAACAAAAAAAAACAAACCAAAACAAAAAACAAAAAGAATCAACAGCCTTAGTCACCAGGAAATGAAAATCAGAACTATTTTGAAGTTTCATCTTACATCAATCAGAATCACCAAATCAATAAAACAAATGAGCGCTCATGCTGGTGAGCATATGAAGTAAGGGGACCACATATCTATTGCTAGTGAGAGGGAAACTTGTATAGCTGCTATAGAAATCAATACGGCAGTTTCTCTAGAAGCTTGGAATGATTCTATCTCAAAATCCAGCTATACTATTCTTGGATGTAAACCCAGAGGTTATTTCACCCTTTTATATAAACATTTGTTTAATAATGAACATTATTCCTCCATCATAATAGCCAGAAATTGGAAACAACTTGCATGACTATAAATGAATGAGTGGCTTATGAATGTGTGGTACATTTACATCATACAATTTATTCAACCATTAAAAAAATGATTGTAAGGCCATATTTGACTTTACTAGGAATACAAGTAAGAATTGATTTAACTCTCAAAGAAAAAATATGCAATCCCTTCTCTAGATAAATGAATGAGTATATTACAGTACCAAGGTCCACTCACCAATGCAGAGCCATTAGTAATAACTTATCCCTTGGTGCATAGGGTCTTAACTTGGCCACGTGAGGGGGGACAGACTTGTCTTCTCATGACACAGTCGATATCTCTTTTTGCCCTTCAGTTGAAGATTTACTATATTTTTGGTGACATCCATTGTCTCCTCACCCTCTGCCATTGTCTTTGATATCCCTAAGCTCTAGGATCCAGAGGGAAATCCAAAATATTTCAGTGGATCCATGTACACTGAGAGTTATATGCCCCTTTTATTCTCAAGATGTAAAATAGGGAAAATTATTGCATTAGGAAGTTAGAGTGTGCATGTGTATAAGTCTGCAGCTGAGAATATTCCTACAACAATCAGAATCTGAAGGAATATTTGAAGTTTTATGAACTAACTAACAGATGAATTAATAGCCAGTTCCATTTGTTTGTCTGAATAATAAGAAATATTAATAAACTGATAAGTATCTGGACCTTGAGTTCCTCCTATATAATTAGATGAACCATAAATAAGATTAAAGTATCTGCCTGTGGACTGGGAGGTTGCACATGACTTTGTTATCATAAATTCAGTTTGTAGAAGAAAATCCCAATGCTTACCGGTTGAATAATAATGATTTCCTATCTTTCCTATAGTAATCAAAGAAGGAAATTCAAAAATCCATAAAAGAATGCATAAAATTCTCTAATGCTCTTAGGAACTGATTCTTAGTTAAAGGCACTATAATATATCAAGAATCAAACCTATATAATTGTTGATATTGGATGCTGCCCTGACTTACTAATTGAGAAAGAAGAAAGAGTAAGATAAACAGTCAGTATTTTATGGTTCTTATGGTATAAATAAATCTATTCCAGAGATTTATCCTCTTGTGCTATAATATCTGTGGGAGATAATTTAGTAAGTTTAAAGGCAGCAAAGGATCCACTTGATACACGAAAGCCTCTGTTATCTGATTCAAATAGCTATAGTTCATTTCTTGCCTCTCAAGTTAATATGTGAGGACTATCCAATGCTTTCCTTCTAGAGTTTAAATAGATTAGTTAGTGCATCTGAAATACTAAGTGCAGTTCCTGAGGCTAAGGAGGAATTGGGAAATGAATTCTGTTTCCCTGTCATGCACTAGCTTGCCTAAGTTGTAAACTTAGCATTTTCATAGGCTCTCCTATATCCTCATCAGGAGGTGCAGAGAATTCAATGTTAGATTGATTACTGAATTCCTCAGCCCATTCTTCAGGGTAATTTTCAGGCAATGGAGGATATATATCTAAAGGAGGCCCCAGTAAGGGAACTGAGGGAGTCATCACTATCACCAGCATAGATCATGGTACTGTTTCTACTTTTGATTTTGCTTGAATCGTGAAAATCTCTGTTTTTGCCTCTTACTAATTTTAAGATTTGATTATCCAATTTATATTCATGAGAAGCATTTGCAAGTTGTTGGCAAGAGTTCCTAAAAGATACCCAAAATATAGAGGCTGTTCTTATTGCCCTTGGCTGAAAGGTAAGACCATACTATTGAGGATATCACATACTTCAGACACAGGGCTCAGAGGAACCAGCTTTGAAATTGACATTAGTGCATCTCCCTGATGACAAGCTTTTATGATACCAGAAGGCACCATTTATATATCCAAAGAAGGGAAACTACCAGCAGTGTTGTCCAGCTATGAGGTATATTAATCACAAAAATAACCAGCATGAAATAGTAACTCTAATGATGCAATAGTGGCCCACACACTTTGGAGGAAATTAATGACTCTCTAATCGAACTTTAGACTTGCTGAACAAGAGGGAAATCATGCCTGGTACTGGAAACCTAGCCATATATCCAAATGATATTGTGATATTGGAGGAGAACCTACAACCACCATTTTAGTAAACCAGCATAATATGTAACTACACTCAAGACATTTGTACTTATACTCACAGATAAGTGTAGTCTTCAATCCTTATCAGAGTCCTCTTCAAAAGGGATGAAAGACCATTACAGGAAGATCTCAACCAATCAAAATGCAGAGTTTTGAGCCTCAGTCCTAATGGATATTTTTGTAATAATAACTCATTCACTGGATGCTCTGGGAACATTGTGAAAGAGGGGACAGAAAAAGACTGTATGAGGTAATGGATTGGGGAAATTGTTGTGAGACTTTGTCTTGTGGTAATGGCTGAAGCTATACCTACAAAGTCTCATGAGGATGGCTGCTTTTATGTGAGCTGTACAAGGATGACATTAATAGGCATGCCAAAGTAAAATGGGGAAAGAAAGTCCAAAAGACCTCAATCCTATACAAAGAGCTACAGGGAACTAAGGAATCTAAGAATGACAGAAATAATCTTCCCTAGGGAAAAGCATAACAATTGATTATCCAATACCAAGTACTTACTTAGCCCTAAAATCATACATGTAACTAGAATTATAAAGACTGACTAGATTCTATTTAGAATGTATATTATATATAATTATATATAAGATCAACAATTAATGAAAAATTTGTGCATGACCTTGAAAGAAAGCAAGGAAGGGTACATGGGAGAATATGGAGATGGGGAATAAAAAAGCAGAGCTGATGCAATTATATTATAATATAAAAAAGTAAAAGAGATGCTTCTTAAATGCTGAAATTAATCAGTTATTTTAAATCTAATTAATTATATGAGACATTTTATCTAAGCATATTTTAACATGGAATGTAATAATTAAAAATTTTTTATAAAAAGTTTATTGATGTATCTCTATACAATTCTGATTAATGTAAAAATAAGGTATAAGTTATCATCAATTTCTTGTCCACAAATGTGGGATTTCTAAATTCTAAGTCAAGGCCATATCTTTCCTTGATAATAATCTGAAATAGTTCACACTTACTTCCATACCTTTATTGGCATTGAAATCATGTTATTATACTTTTTGATGATCATACCCAAAGACAATAATTCCAAATAGAAAAAAAGTTTAATTCACCCTTTTAAATATATCAAAATCAATATATTAATCTATTTTTAATTTATTTTGAAGAAATTCATGTCATGATGTCTCCAGTTGTAGATTAATTGTTAATTTTAAGAAAGAAAGAGTAACTGATTAGAACCATTTTCAGAGACAAATGGGTTACTGGAAAAGGAAAAGTAGCAAAAGTCTTGAAGATAATTACCTAGATAATTTCTTCAGAGACTTCTAGTATTGAAAAGAAATAAATTAATCTTTTAAAAAAGCTTCTAGATACATTCAAAACAATAGTTGCCATAAGTGACATATTTGTCTTTTTCTTACTATGATCTATTCCAATATGTCTCTTTTCATCTTGAGATTTAAGGGAGTAATTTGCATGAATGGTAGAAGAACACAGGGAAAAATGGAGAACAAAGTATAATATGAGTGATTACACACATGTGTGTGCCTGCATGTGCATATATATATTAAATGATAATACTGGATTACCTCTTCTATCATTGTATTCTTTTCTTTAATTTCAGTCAAGGGTTATATTCTCTCAGCTATGCTAAAACCCAGTTTTCTTTCTCTATTTGTCATCAAAACAAAAGCAAAAAACAAAAAACAAACAAAAACAACAACAACAAAACAAACAGACCTGGAGTTACAGACCCTTATGAATTCCCAGGTTCATGCCTCATGATTGAGCATCAAGTGCTCTTAACCATTTAGAAATCTCCTCAATCCCATATTTACTTTAATTAAAATTACAATATGCCTTGGAATAATAATATATATGTGAATAATTTTTAGTTCACTTAGGGAAGAACACTTATTTTTCCAAGTTCTATTTTAGATGTAACTGTTTGACAGGTTTACGCCTGTCAAGTATGTTGAATGAGTAAAGACATGTTAACATTAGAGTCAAACTTCAGAGACTGGTTTGCTTCTTTTTGTTTGTGAATTATTTTATGTCTTCTATGTACCAAACATTATTCTTCTAGTTGATTTTTCTTAGTTGTAACTACTTTTATGAACTGTTAACTGGAGGACTGTTGATTAAATCTGTAGTTTTTCAACCTGCCAGTCTCTGACATTCAGTATACACAATGAATTTCAAAGTAACCTTTAAAAAAATTCCCCCAAGGGAGAAATTGAATAGTGTTTCCTATCTAAATAAAGAATGCAGTCATTGATGTACTTACCCTCAAAGTAAGCTTTAGAAATACAATCATGGATATCAGATAGAGTACATGTTTTAATTTCACAAAGCTAATAAGATCCTGAAGTCTTGAATTACAAAAATAATCTGTAATAAAGTATTTCATCATACTCTCAAGGTGTGACAAATTGCCTTAGTGCTTTCATGACTGTTTTTAGTTTCATTATTGCAATTTATGCACAATAGAGAACTCCTGAATTGTTGCCAAACTAAGGTAATTGGTTATTTTATATTGTGGTCAAAATGAAGAAATATGGGCCAAACAACAGTGTCATGGATACATAATTGATGAACAACACAAGCAACAGTTGTTGGTGTAGAATAATTCCTTATTCATATGATTTTGTAAACATTTGATTGACTTTTATGTGGAAGTTTCTTTTTTTCTTGATCAAATACCTTCTCTTCTTGATCAAATACCTACTCCTGATCAAAGTAGCTTCTCTTGCCCTGTGATGCCCTCCTCCGTGTTATGATGCAGCACGTAGGCTCTGTTTGGAGGCTGAGCAGATATTAATGCCTTGTCCTAGAACTTTCAAACATTCTGAACTTTGAAAAATAAGTCTTTGGTCTTTTTAATTTATGTACGTTCAAAGAGCCTGTTAGCAAACAAAAATACTAAAGTAGCATATTCAATTAGCATGCACTTTAACAATTTCTTAAATACAAATACAGTATACATACAGATAAGACGTACGTACAGTGTATGTGCTGATGAGAAGACAGAGAAACTTGAAAGAACAGAAAAAACATAAAAATAAACATCATATTTATATAATATTTGCTATTTTTTATCCTGACAGTTTGTGTTAAAATTTCAAATAAAAGTTTCAAATAGAAAAATAATGACTTCATATATTAGAGTCATAATAACTTTGTCATATTTTAAGGATGGATTATTTGAATACATAAGTTGAGAAATGCTGTGGCATGTCTGGTTGATCGATATAAGTATGTAGACTCAAATTTGTATAAGCCACCATGAGATCTGGGAACCTTTATAAAGAAATTCAAGAAAATACCCTTAAACATACTCACGATTTTTCATGGTAAAAATAAATGGTCTGTGAAGAAGACAGTACATTTAGAAATCCAGTCTGCTTCCCTACACAGTATTATAATAGCTTAAATTATTGGAAAAGGAGGTAGACTGGGAAATTAGAATTTCTATATAATTTGAAAACAATATACCAACTAAATAAAACAAATGGTAAAATAGAAAATGTAAACTGGCAACTTTCAGGGCAAAGGTAGAGCACATATACACATGATTTGGTCCATACTTGATTTTAGATATTGATTAAAGGAACACAAGGGAGGCCAATGATAGATTTTTCTATCTTGGCCAAGAAGATTTGTATGTGTGTGTGTGTGTGTGTGTGTGTGCATACATGCACATGTGTGTGTGTATGTGGGTACATGTGATAAAATTACGTTGAATTAAATAGAAATACACAATAAATGAATTAATGCTTGTAAAGTTTGTATTCTATAAAGTTTTTTAAACGATATAACTAGCAATATTTTGGCTTTAATATGATATAATGATTACGAAAAATATTAAGATTCAGGGAAACTTCTGTATGTCACTTCATAACTTTCTATATAAGTACAGTTATTTTAATATATATTCCAGGAAAAAAGTAATTGAAGTCAAATTTATTTATTATCTCTAGCCTCTTGACCATTTAATATTGTTATATGGGTATCAAAAGATCCTATCAAAACCATGCAATGAAAATTAAACAATCTATTCTTTAGAATATTAAATAATTCTCTTGTTGCTCTAACAGAATAACTTACAAAAATATTTAAAGAAAGCATTTATTTTGGCTCCCTGATTAATGAGGACTACAGTTCATAATGGCAGAGAAGCCACTGCAGAAGAAGTACAAGACAGTTGGTCACACTGAATCTCTAATAAGGAAGAAGAAAGAAATAGATGTTGGCATTTAGTTCCTTTATTTTGTTCACCATAGAAATTCAGCCCATGGAATATTACCACTATACTTAGAAAGGATCTTCTCTCTTCAATTAAGCTAATCAAGATAATCCTTCACTGATATACCCATACACATAGAATTGTTTATGTGTTAGTGTAAAACCTTACCAATTTGACAATGAAGTTTAAGCTTCACAAGGGGCCTTTTTGCTACTATTGGATGCTTGAGAATTGAATAAATCAGCAGAAGAATAATGAAACATACATGAATCAATTTTTAAATTTAAATATCACTGGGCTGGGAAACAGTTGTTCATAGGTTTATTTGCATCATCTATTTCCCTGCTAAAGACTAAATAATGGACATCTCAAATTAAAAAAGAGAGATTTAAGGAACATAAGGAGAAGTAAATATGAAAAAAATAACCAATAAACCCCAACCAGGGAACTGATTTTTTTTTAACTGCTTCAGCATTGTACAAAGATTATTCTTCAGTGCCCTGCTGAGTTTCTGGCACTGTCTGATTAAGAGCATATATTATCAGGTCTACAAGAGATTTTTTTTTTATTAATTAGATATTTTCTTTATTTACATTTCAAATGTTCTCCCCTTTCTTGGTTTCCCCTCTGGAAAAAAAAACCCTGTTCCCTCCCTGCTCCCCCTGCTCACCAACCCACCCTCTCCTGCTTCCTGGCCCTGGCATTCCCCTACATTGGGACATAGAGCCTTCACAGGACCAAGGGCCTCTCCTCCCATTCATGACCGACTAGGCTATCCTCTGCTACACATGTGCACTCTTTTGTATCCTAGGCTGCATCATGTGTACTCTTTAGTTGGTAGTTTAGTCCCTGGGAGCTTTGGGGGGTACTGGTTAGTTCATATTGTTGTTAGTCCTAAGGGGCTAAAAGCCCTTCAGCTCCTTGGGTCCTTTCTCTAGCTCCTTCATTGGGGACCCTATGCTTAGTCCAAAGGATGGCTGTGAGCCTCCACTTCTGTATTAGTCAGGCACTGTCAGAACCTCTCAGAAGACAGCTATATCAGGCTCCTGACAGCCAGCACTTATTGGTATCCACAATAGTGTCTGGATTTGGTGATTTTATATGGGAAGGATCCCCAGGTGGGGCAGTCATTGGATTGTCCTTCCTTCAGTCTCTGCTTCACACTTTGTCTCTGCAACTCCTTCCATGGGTATTTTGTTCCCCCTTCTAAGAAGGATCGAAGTATTCTCACTTTGGTCATCTTTCTTCTTAAGTTTCTTGTGTTTTGTGGATTATATCTTGGGTATTTCAAGCTTCTGGGCTAATATACACTTATCAGTGAGTGCCTCCCATTGTTGTTCTTTTTATCTAATATTTGTAATGCCTTGCCTTTCAAATGAATCACATGTAATTAAGGAGTTCTTTCAATTTTCAAAAAGGAATTGAATCTCATTTGTACCATTTATTTGTGTGCATAGTTGTCACAGATAGCATCTGGAGATGAGATTACAAACTATGTAAGTTGGTTCTTATTTTCCACCATGTCAGTTCCAGGGATCAACTCATAACCTCAATCTTGGCAGTAAGCACCTCTACCCAGTAAGCCACATTGTTACCTACAAGAAAAGTTCTTCATATTTCTCAGAAAACCATAAACCATATAGAATAGAAGTGTTCTTCATCAAAGGATCTTTTAAATATGAGAACAAAGGGAGATTTTCAGACCCCCAAAATTTATATTTGTCAATTAGATCCATAAAATATCTCACCTGATATTTATGTATTCCATTTACCAGGAAGAAATAAATTTGGTATTTTATAAACTATATTTGAAAGTAAATTAATGTATTTAAAATATTTATTTATAAACTATGATCTAGCAGGCCTTATTTGAGAGCAATGACAAAACAAGCAATAACCCCCTCCTCTTCTTAAATTTTCATGCCTGTTTGTCTAAAAAGAATATTGAAAGTTAATAAGCAAATAGATAAAATAGAGGGCACATTAAGCTATGTTTATGTTTTCATAAAAGTTTTTGAATTTTGAAGGGAGATCAGATGTATTTAAAAAATTATATAAAGATGAAAGCAAGTTTACATTTAATATAGGCTACCTTAATATATCAAACTATATAGGCATATTATATTAAATTAATATTTGTGTAAAAAAAACAGTGAGACAAGATCATTCCAATGAAAAATGGTATATCCGATGGTCTTGATTATCCACATTGATTTTCATTTCTGTATTTCTTGCCTTCTCAAGTGATTTTTATTATCAATTTCCAAGTTTATCAAGTTTGGATATTTGACATGGGTTGAATCTGTAGATCAATTTGGCAATATTTACAATTTTAAAATGACAAAGTCCTTGTACAAGTAAAGACTGGCTAAGTCACATTCTTGTTTCTTTGAATTTGTGTAGAATATTACAACTTTTTCCCTTAGTTTCTCAACGTTATTATTTATATAAACATACATATTTTGATTGAGATTCCCTTTTATGAATTCCAAAAGTATTCTACTCCATTTCTTAACATTTTTCTAATAAAGATTTCTTTTTAATATTAAATTTAATGGGTGTATCTGACATTTCCATACATGCCCTTTGGAATCTCCCTCCAACTCTCCAATTTCTAATGTCCTCCCTCCCTAAGTATCCTTTTCACTTCAATGACTTGTTTGAAAGCCACTGAGCCATATCAGATGTAAGAATACATAATTTGTTTTTTTCATTACAATTTCTGTAATTATAATTTGATTCTCATACTAAATTGCCCTGAATATAAACTCACTACAGCAAAAAATGTAATTGAAGTGGACAGCTTGATTTTAGTGGAAAAGATTTCAGCATTCCATATGAAACTGTCCATTAGCAAGTTGTAAAATTTTCCTGTAATTTCTATTGTGTGTATGTGTGTTGATATGTATTAATCACTAGAGAGTTTAATATTATTTCTCAAAATTTATTTTATATTTTGGAAGTAATTATGAAATTTTTTACTCTTTCTAAAATTTACTTTTACTCCAATTTGTTCACAGTCTACAATCACATTTTCTTTTTTCTTTTTTTAACTTTTTTTAAACTTTTATTGCATTATGATGAGAAAAGTTACATGATTTCAATATGTCTGAATTTATTATCATTTAAAAACATATTTTAAGTAAATAAAATTAAATAAAATCAAATGACATCCTTGTTTCCCTTTTGTACCCCAACTCCTCCCAGAGAACTATTCTTCAATACCTACAATATCTTTTTTGTCATATTTCTTAAAATTTATAAAATATTATAACAATAAAAATGAGTACTATAAAAGTTGTTTGATATAAAACAACAATCAATTTAACAGTGTTATGTAGGTGCTTGTCTGCAGTAATACTGAAAATACATATGTTTTTCTCAGTATAAATTTCAAATAACTCCAAACATATTAACTGTATATTTCAAAATGATACATCACTACTAGTATTTTCTTAAATGAACATAAATATATAAAGTTTTTTTGTTTGTTTGTTCTGCATTTAGTACAGTTTAAGTCTTGACTCTTTCTGTGGTACAAGCCCAAAGTAAGAACAATTTTTCGACATTAGATTTCATTGTAATAAGGCTGTACTTCAATGACCCTCACATCACCAAAGGATTTTACCTCCATCATAGCTAAGCTGAGAGTTGATAGTTCTGCTGCACCAAGAAATGAATTGTAGGCATGATTTTTGGATACAGACTTCCTGCTATGGTCAAAACGATTTGACTTGAGTGAGTGACTTTATTCTCAGCCCACAGAGAACAGGTTACATTCATTTAAGAAATGGTGTGTGTATTAAGATGGTCTATCCATAAAGTCATTCACCAACTGTTTCAGTGAATAATGGTTCTGCTTGGAGGGTGGCACAGACATTAGGTGACGGTAAGAATCTGGTTCACTAGCTGTGATAATTTGGAAAAGCATTCATCTCAGAAAAAGAGTAACTTGTAAAGTCCTCTTCTTCAAACTTGATGCAAGAGTTACAAACATCAAGCAAAGCATTCAGTCTCACTCTTTGTTGTTCACTTTCCTACAAGCCACCTCCCAAGTTAATTGTCTATGTTTCCCTTGGGTATATAAATACTTTTGAAATATATAAGCTGTTCTGAAACCATAGTACAGTGTAAAAACATGAAATAAACAATGCTACTAATAGAGAGGCTGAGATAGGAAAAGCAAGATTTCAAGACCCTTATGTTGTACACAGAAAGACACTATCACAAACAAGCTGAAAGGTTATGTAGATTGTACAATATTGAACCTATTCCTCTAATTACCAAATTAGAGAGACCATTGGATGACAATCAACAAATTTCTAATTCCTCATATTTTTGGATTTCAATCACTTAGGATATATTGGTAATATTAATTTTCATATTAAGATATTATAAAAAGGTAATTGTCACTTCCTGTTGTTTTTGTTGTAAATGTGGAATTAGGTTTGTGTGGATTTGTTGAAATCCACTTTCTTGCTTCTTCTAAGGTGTAGTTTTCTTCCTTATGTTGATGTTTTCCATCTATTATCCTTTGTAGGGCTGGATTTGTGGAAATATATTGTGTGAA
>NC_045030.1:50182670-50184266 GCF_008632895.1 Mastomys coucha | reverse complement strand
TTTTTTTTTATTTTTTTTCAGGTGTATTTTTAAATGTTTAACTTTTGTGATATTAATTCATATATGTAATAAAATATAATATCTACATATCTATTTTCTCATCCAACAAATTCCCTGTCCCCATAACACACCCCTCTCTTGACTTCATGTCTTTGACACTTCATTATGTCCAATTATTTCTGACTGCATATTGGACTGTCTACTTTTATATCTTTGAGTTTTATAACAACTGTAAAGCAGGTTACTCATTTCCCTCCCACTAACCAATGCCAGTAGTGTTTCAGTTTTGGATGCACTGTAGGTCATATACCCCATCTCTATTGTAATTTGTACTTAGTTGATCATAGATAGGTCTTTTGTAGATAACTACAGATGTTGTGAACTCATGATTGTGAAAGCCTCCTTCTACTCAGAAGACAACATTTTACAAGACTCATCCTCATTCTCCAGTTTATACGTTCTTTCCATCTCCTTTTTCAGGATGTTTCTGAGCTTCTGTAGGGGTACATTATAGAAATCTCATTTGGGGCTGAACATTCAGCCTCTTATTTACAGTATTTGACCAGTTATGCATCTCTCAATTGGCTGCTTTCCACTGTAAAAAAAAGCTTCTTCAAAGTAGTTTTAGAGTTCTTCTATAGGTACTACCATAAATGTGTCTATTATTATATTTCTGTTAAACACATTATATTTGAACTTGGTCATTTTAGGTAATTTATAATAGCATATCTATAGTCATATTATTCTAATACCCAATAATTTTCTATTAATTATTAAATATTGTGATAATATTTTGCGGGGCTTATTTGATAACTCTTAATCACATATGCTTCAAAATATATAGCTATTGAGTGATGTGTTCATGTTTTAAGTTCTGATCTTATTGATAAATCTACTTCTATATGTTATACTTGTCATTACGATTTAGTGGTCTGCTAAAGAGTTCATTAAAAAAAAAATTTCCTTATATTATTCACTCTTCCCCTAGGGGTACTTATGTTAATAGTTCAATTTCAAATAAGAGAAAATTGCACAAAGACACTCAACTTTGCTTTCTTTGTCCTTTCACTGCTTGTCACAGTTATCTAGGGTGACTCACTAGGATTTGCTGTTTCAATATTCTTTTGGGTAAGTGTCTTTTACAGCAGTCACTCCTGGCAGTAATATATCAGAGCTTCACAAACTTAAGTATTAAAATCCAGTTTCCCAGTATATTTTTAAATTCCAGAACAGCTCCTTTTTTCTTCTATATTAAATTATGACATAAAGTCCTGAAAAGCATGATTGTAACTGTATTTGAAGAATAGTGACTTTCATTAAAATAAGTAGCAAGTTTTCATAATATGTTAAGTATCCTCTAAGGATATGGCTCCAGCACCATATGTATAGCAGAGGATGGCCTAGTCAGTCATCAATGGGAGGAGAGGCCCTTGGTCCTGTGAAGGTTCTATGCCCAAGTGTAATGGAATGCCAAGCCAAGGAAGTGGGAGAGGGTGAGTTGGTGAGCAGGGGGAGGGGGAAGGAACAGGGTTTGTTTTTGTTTTCATTTTTATTTTTGTTTTTTGTTTCATTTTATTTTTTTATTTTTTTCGGAGG
>NC_045030.1:50180161-50182659 GCF_008632895.1 Mastomys coucha | reverse complement strand
TTTGTTTTCATTTTTATTTTTGTTTTTTGTTTCATTTTATTTTTTTATTTTTTTCGGAGGGGAAACTGGGAAAGGAGATATCATATGACATATAAATAAAGAAAATATCTAATAAAAAAATCACACAAAAAAAAGAAGTACAAAAGAGGGTAGATTCCTTTATAGTCTTCATTGTGGTTGGATACTGTCTACTTTATCATTAAACATGGTAGAAGAAGTACTCTCAAATTAAAATGTTCTCAGTTGTACTGAGTCAAATGCTATTTGTTCCTCCTGAAAAGCATTTACAATTTGTTTTATTGCTGTTATTTACTTACTAAACTTTTAATATTTTAATATATATTTTATCTTATTTTTATTGTTTTGCTGAGAAAAAAAATTACCTAAGTCATTCCTCTGTCTTAGAAGTTGATTGCTAAAGGAATATTTTAATTGGGCAAATTGATGAAGGATCATTTTGTTTCTTTTCAGTTTGAGATTGTTTTTTGCCCTAAAATATTCTATGAAATATTTTTTATTCTATAAAAATGTACTTTTTATATCCATTTAGGTGGAGGTATGTTACTTTCTATTATTATAGCATATATAAATATTTTAACATTTGTTTGATAATTGAGTCAAACATGATAAAACATAAATTTTGTGAATTAGTAGTACTTGTAACTTAATGCCCAGGCATGATTTTGACTTCTGTGGTTAGTTATATCAGACTTTTGATAGAAGAATTTTCTTAAAATTCAAATTAATTAGATTTTAATTTGAGTATGTGTATACAAATACGACTTTGAAGAAACTAGTGATCCCACATGACAATAGATTTAGAATAACAATAGTAAAATATTTGAATAATTTTAGATAAAAAGGAAGATTTATACATGACAGGCTTCCAAACATCACAGAAGGCTGCAGTCAATTAAATGTAGTCACATTCAAAATCCCCTTTAGATCTGCATACATATGGAGAATTCTTAGTGATTTGTGGTTTAGGTAAATGCATTATATTTATCTGGTCAGCATGAGCAAACATAATTTAGAATGAAAGAAGAAGAGAAAAGAGTTCTTTTTGTTTTGACATTAACCATTTTTTATATATTTAGACAATTTTAGATATGACATCATGGTTTTGATTTTTTTAGCGCTATATCTAGATATTCAGTAAGAACCCTACCACAGAACAATAGCATATGATACAACAAGCATTTTTCTGATCCAAATTCTCAGAAGGCTATGTATAAAAACATGGATATCGAGAAGATATCAGTTGGTTATATATTTTTTTCTGTCAGAAATTCAATGAGAATCCTTAAAACATGAATGAATAAAATCGAGTCAAAATCCAATATTATCAACCACATCACCATAAGAAAATAACTACTCATCCATATGAATATTAAATATATATAGGATATAAATCACATTTTTGAGTGGCATATATAGGACATAAATTACATTTTGGGATGCAGGATGACAAATAATATTGTCTCAACAGGAATAAATATTTTAAACATACATATAATCAGTTTTCCTCTAAATCATTTTAAATATTATATATTCTATTCAGAGTGGTTTGATGACTAATAGACATTTGTTCAAATAATTGTGTGCATCTGTGCATGTGTTTTTGAATATGTATAATGATCCTTATAAAAGTGACCTCAGTCCTCTCAGCTAATAATCCACTCACTCAGGAGTTTATATGATTCTTTTCTACTGAACTATATAACTCATTTTAGAGCTTGGAAAAGAACTCACTGGCTTTCAGAAAAGTCAGAGAATACACACAATTTCCTCAGTATAAGATTCCTTTGGGATACTTGTAAGATGAGTATTATAGTTGTTTTATTCCTTTTGTTGAAATAAAGATATCAAAAAAGAAAGAAAAGAACTGTTTGGCTTCTTACAGTTAAAGAACAAAAATAAAATTATTTGTCTCCTTTTAACTTTTTTTATATTATCTTTATATTTCTTTGTAAGTGTTTATTCAATTTTTATCTTTTGTACCATGAGTGTATCCAAAAGAAAATTGTTATAATATGCCACTGTCATGATAGCTGAGAAAATAAGCAGATAATTTACCTTTTTATTTTATTTTTTACTTTTTCATTACATATTTTATTTACATTTCAAATGTTATCCCCTGATAACAAAAATCTGATGATTTTTTTGGATTTCCTAAGTTTCTGTTGTTATGTCTCCCTTTTTATTTCTGATTTTGTTAATAAGGACTCTTATTAACTGTCTCTGTGCCCTCTAGTTAGTCTGGCTAAGGGTTTATCAATTTCGTTGATTTTCTCAAAGAACCAGCTCCTGGTTTGATTGATTCTTTGTATAGTTCTTTTTATTTCCACTTGGTTGATTTCAGCCCTGAGTTTGATTATTTCCTGCCATCGACTCCTCTTGGGTGAATTTGCTTCTTTTTGTTCTATAGCATTCAGATGTGCTGTCAAATTGCTGGTATATGCTCTCTCCAGTTTCTTTTTGGAGGCACTTAAAGCTAT
>NC_045030.1:50173140-50180150 GCF_008632895.1 Mastomys coucha | reverse complement strand
TCTGATAGGATACAAGGAATTATTTCAATCTTCTTGTATCTGTTGAGGCATGATTTGTGACCAATTATGTGGTCAGTTTTGAAGAAAGTACCATGAGGTGCTGAGAAGAAAGTATATTCTTTTGTTTTAGGATAAAATGTTCTATAGATATCTGTTAAATACATTTGATCCATGACTTCTGTTAGTTTCACTGGGTTTCTGTTTCCATTATCTGTCCGTTGATGAAAGTGGGGTGTTGAAGTCTCCCACTATTATTGTGTGTGGTACAATATGTGCTTTGAGCTTTAGTGAAGTTTCTTTTATAAAAGTAGATGCCCTTGCATTTGGAGAATAGATGCTCACAATCGAGAGTTCATCTTGGTAGATTTTACCTTTGATAAGTATGAAGTGTCCCTCCTTATCTTTTTTGATCACTTTAGGTTGAAAGTTGATTTTATTCGATATTGAATAGCTACTCCAGCTTGTTTCTTGGGACAATTGGCTTGGAGAATTGTTTTCCAGGCTTTGACTCTGAGGTAGAATCTGTCTTTGTCCCTGAGGTAGGTTTCATGTATGCAGCAAAATGTTGGGTCCTGTTTATGTTACCAGTCTGTTAGTCTATGTCTTTTTATTGGAGAATTGAGTGCATTGATATTAATAGATATTAAGGAAAAGTAATTGTTGTTTCTTTTATTTTTGTTAGTGGAGTTGGAATTCTGTTCATGTGGCTGTCTTCTTTTAGTTTTGCTGAAAGATTACTCTCTTGCTTTTTCTAGAGTGTAGTTTCCCTCCTTGTGTAGGAGTTTTCCATTTATTACCCTTTGAAGGGCTGGATTTGTGGAAAGATATTATATAAATTTGGTTATGTCATGGAGTACCTTGGTTTCTCCATCTATAGTAATTGAGAGTTTTGCTGGGTATAGTAGCCTGGGCTGGCATTTTTGTTATCTTAGGGTCTGTATGACATCTGCCCAGGATCTTCTAGCTTTCATAGTCTCTGGTGAAAAGTCTGGTATAATTCTGATAGGCCTGCTTTATATGTTACTTGACCTTTTTCCCTTACTGTTTTTAATATTCTTTCTTTGTTTTGTGCATTTGGTGTTTTGATTATTATGTGACAGGAGGAATTTATTTTCTGGTCCAAACTATTTGGATTTTTGTTAGATTCTTGTATGTTCATGGGCATCTCTTTCTTTAGGTTAGGGAAGTTTTCTTCTATAATTTTGTTGAAGATATTAACTGTCCCTTTATGTTGGTAATCTTCATTCTTTTCTATACCTATTATCCTATTATCCTTAGAGTTGATCTTCTCACTGTGTCCTGATTTTCCTGGATGCTTTGTGTTAGGATCTTTTTGCATTTTGCATTTTCTTTAGTTATTGTGTCAATGTTTTCTATGGTGACTTCTGCACCTCATATTCCCCTATCTTTCGCATTCTGTTGGTAAAGCTTGCATCTATGGTTCCTGACTTCTTTCCTAGGTTTTCTATCTCCAGAGTTGTCTCCCTTTGTAATTTCTTGATTGGTACTACTTCCATTTTTAGATCTTGGATGGTTTTGTTCAATTCCTTCACCTGTTTCGTTGTGTTTTCCTGTAGTTCTTTAAGGGATGTTTGTGTTTCCTCTTTAAGTGCTTCTACTTGTTTACTTGTATTCTCCTGCAATTCTTTAAGGGTTTTGTGTGTGTGTGTGTGTGTGTGTGTGTGTGTGTTTTCTCTTTAAGGGCTTATACTTGTTTACCTGTGGTCTCCTGTATTACTTCAAGGGAGTTATTTATATCCTTCTTAAAATCCTCTATCAGCATCATGAGACATGACTTCATATCTGAATTTTGGGTAACCAGTACTTGCTGTGATAGGAGAACTGGGCTCTGATGGTACCAAGTAGTCTTGGTTTCTGTTGGCAAGATTCTAGCATTTGCCTTTTCACCATCTGGTATTCTCTGGTATTAGAAGTTCTTGCTGTCTCTGGCTGGTGAGTGTTCCTCTTGTGGGTATGTAAGCCTGTGTCAGCACTCCTGGAAGATCAGTTCTCTCCTGGCAAGACCCAATGCACAGAGAGCTGTGGATTAGCCCCAACTCCTGGGTGCAGATGGAAGCAGGAAGGACCCTGTCCCAGCTTTTCTGCTGCTTCTTCAGCCTTTGCACACCTGATTGGTCCTGCCTTAAGTCACAGGAGAGAAATGGTGATCTTACCTGATTCTAGGGATCAGAGCATTCCCTGGAGGCACAGGCTGTAGAAGCAGAAGAGCAGGTAGGACAGGGTCCTTCCTGCCTCAATCTACATGCAGGAGATGGAGTTGTTCCAAGTCCTCTGTGTACCATTCCTGCCCGTGGAGAACTTGTCTCCAGGGAGAGCTCTGATAATTTACCTTTGATAGCCATTTATATCTAAGGCTGGTCATTGTAAATACTATGTAATCACAAAAATCAAAAGGAATTCAGGAGTATCTAGAGACTACCAATAATTATTACATAATTAGATCTAAGACAGCTTGATTTATAAGTAAACAATAAAATTAAGATGATATGAGTAAAACTGAGTAATATAAATTCTATTGCATACAAAAGTTAATAATCTCAACCATTTTTATTTAGATAATATTTATTCAACTCTCATACTACCTGACTTCTACTACATAATCCAAAGTCTTCATTATGTTCATTTTCTTCATGTTATTGTACAAGAGAGTAACTATAAATGACAGATTATAGCATATTTCAAAATCAGTAAGAAATTATAGTCAGTGCTCTTAACACAAATAATTTATAAAGATTTGAGGAGTAGTATATATATGTGTTTAAAATAATTTGTAGATCATTCTATGTGCATATATGTTGACATATCACCTTGTAACTCATAAATACATCCATGTCTTATGTCTTAGTCTAAAATTATTAAAATTTATCTTCTTATTATATTTTAAGCAACCAGAATACTTCATTAGTGCACTGTTAAAGCTGACAGGCAGCCTCAAAAATACTGAAAACACAAAAGCCCCTGGAAACAGTTAGATGACACTCATCCTTTAAAAATGATTCTAAATGCTGTTTGAAGGGGAAATTTTTGGAACATTGGAGACACAATTATTTCATTTGATGTTTTTCTGGAAACTGTCTTAGGAAAGGATGTTTTTGCTGAAGCAGACTCATAGGAGGAGGTTTTGCTGAGAAGGACATGTAGTGGTTTTTGGAAGCATAAACAGCAGACAACACTGTGTAGTGCTTGTTATCCTTGCTGCTCTTTACTGTTGTTTGTTGGCCTTTTCTGGTGCTGGGCTTGTTAGTCTCTGATGATTCTGTGTGGTATTGGTTTTCCTTGCCATTCTTTGCTGACCATCATTTGTCACGACTTCATAGTGACAATGCACCAAAGAATTGGTGTTCCAGCAGCTTCTTGCTGACTAAGATAAATTAGCAGAGCCTTGTGGTTTCTTCTGGATTGAACTCCATTGCTGATTCCTGAATTGTGTTTGGCATTACATTGAGCTTCTGGTGCTGATTCATATGAGCTGAACTGGTGATATCCTGACAATGCAGTTTGGATTTACCTCAATGAACAATTTTTAAACAGGTCCACATTCTCCTTTACCCTATAAACTTTTCAATTTTATTAACTCTGGTGGGCTAGAAGGGAGGTTAAAGAATTTAAATACACTGATTTAAGTGGGTTTTGAAAAATATAAGTCAACAGCAGTTGAACATATTTTCCTGAAACTCTATACCCACTTAAGATCCCTATAAAAATTCATTCAACCGTCTTCTTAAAGTCCCAAGACGTAGTTGTGTATCTATTAATCAGATCTTTGGATTTTTAAGATACTAAAAAAGAATTCTAGATACATGCCCAGTCCTCCTGGCAAACAAGGGACAACTAAGGGATTCCAAATAACTTGTCTTTAGGATGTCCTGGGAAATTAACTATGGAATTCTCACAATCTTTCAGGTGCTCTTCTATACCCATAGAAGAGATCTAGCCCTTGTGTGACATTTAAAGAGGAAAACACAAAATCCCATTACTAAACACATTATGTCATATGCCTAAGGGCCTTTTCTAAAATAGAATTTATCCACATAATTTGTGGACAATTACAGATATTTCTAACCTCTACCTAGGCTCATATTGCTCAAAGCCACATGAGAAGCTAGATGATATATTGTTATTTGACATAAATTTAGCATAGGATGACAAGTGAATCATGTTTTCACTTAGTTGTAGAATATCATAGATGTATAATGATATAATGTATATAACATATAATGGTAATAGTGGTAACAATATTTACTTCAGCATGAGCAAGACATGGCAGCTATGTAAAATGAACAATTAATTTGCATATTGAGTCATTAGTTAGAAAGAATAATTTCAACTATTTTGTAGCATTGTTGAAGAAATATTATTAGATTTCCATTATTAGATAAGGATTTATAAGATATGAGTAGAAATATTGTGAAAGAAGTAACTAGAAATTTAATTTGATGATAATATAGGGTCCAGTCTGATAACATGAGACAAAATATTTATAGGATTATTTAATTGAAGTTTGGATTAAATGTATATTAATTTATAATTAAATATGGAAATGGACTTCAAAGAATTATGGTATTTTATATCATTCCTAGAAATTATGGAAGTCAAATGATTTTTATTCTATAATATATAAAATTGCATAAACATATCATTTATCAATCTTGTCAAATATTTAGAAAACATCAAGCTACCACAGATTTATTGAGTCCAGTTTATATTCATCATGTTACTGCTTAATAGAGAAGAATCAATATAATTCCTCCTAGATTTACTTTATATATGAAAAAGCCATTTAACTCATCATGGTAAATTTATTCTCCTCATCCTATTACAAAGCTACTATATTATATTTATTTTACATTGCTCTGACATACAGGGCATTTGAAAACTATTCAAACTCTACCTCCGCAATTTGGGAAGTTTATAGAATGTACAAATTCCCCCTCTTGCTAGGGCTCTAATGTACATAAAATGACACCAATGCTATATTATCACTATATTTGCTGTTCTTGCATTCTGAGTTACTATACCAGACTGGATTTTTCACATTAGTGCCTTTCACCTTTTCCAGTGTTTTCATAACTCCAATCATGATTCTGAGCCCTCAAGGATTTCTACATTACCTCATCCACAATAAATGCTACCTTACTCTATACTATCTAACATGTAAATAACATATTTGTTCATAAATGAAAATACAATAATATATTTATGATTGCAATTTTAGTTTATATTTCTCAAATATCTGTTGACATAATTTTATATTCTACTTTACTATTCAAGACTCCTATATTAATTGCTTATTTGTGGATTTATCCCATTGAACCATAAAATGTGTGAACGGAAAGATTTCTTTGGAACAAAATCTACTAAATGTTCCATGTAGGGATCCATCTCATCTGTAGACACGAAATGCAGACACTATTGCTGATGTCAAGAAGTGCTTGCTGACAGGAGCCTGGTATAGCTGTCCCCTGAGAGGGTCTGCCAGAGCCTGAACAGTACAGAAACAGATACATGTGGCCAACCATTGGATTGAGTGCGGGGTCCCAATGGGGGAATTAGGGCAAGGACTAAAGGAGCTGAAGTGTTTTGCAACCCCATAGGAAGAACAACAATATCAACTAACCAAATTCTCTAAAGCTCCCAGGGATTAAACCATCAACCATAGAATATAAATTTGGAACTGCCTTACCTGGCATCAATAAGAACGGAGCCCCTTTGTCCTGTGGAAGCTCGATGATCCAGCATAGGGGAATACTAGGGATCTGTGGCTAGAGTGGGTAGGCTGGTAGGGGAGCATCCTCATAGAGGCAGAGGAGAGGAAAAAGGAGATAGGGGTCTTATGGAGGGGAAAGTGAGAAAGGGGATAACATTTGAAATATAAATAAATAAAATATCCAATATTTTAAAAAGTTCAGAAGGGAAAAATTTTGCTAAAATTTATATATCTTAACAAAAAAGAGTCAAACAAGAAAATCACTAATATTATAATACATTTTTAGAAATAAAAAGAATTACATGTGTTAGGCTTTTCTATACTTTCCATGAACCTCACATCAGTTACCAAGCACTGATGTCCTCCTATATCAGGTCTTCAGAGTTTCAGATAATTTTGTTCCTAGAGCACAGCCTTTATGGCATCCTGCAGCAAGTAGTTGATCCCAGCTTCCCCTGCATTGGCCCAGGAACTTCTTGCCAAACCATAGTCCATCTTAGCCTGTGGGAACACTTTGCTAATTAAGGTGGAAATCCTCTTGGACTGGATATCCTCTGGGCTCAGTGCAATATGGGAGATTCTGTTCATTTAGAGTGACTTTTCCTTCTCTGATCTTGAGTGGAGAATTCTAAGCCCACACATATGACTCTAGCTGAGGAATTTCACGTAGCCTCATTTATATTTCAGGATCAATTTCCTTTCTCCCAATAAGAGCCTGTTCAGTCAACACATGAGATTCCTGAATTGCTTCCCCTTGCTAATGAGACATTCTTAAGCTCCTAGTCAATGACCTTTGCTCGTCCTAGATGTTCCTGCATTCAGTCCCCTCAAACTTTATAAACCTTGAATCATGCTAAGTAAAGTTGATCTTTCTACTGATAGCTTTGTCTCAGTGTGGTCCTTTACCATATGCATGTACTCACCCAGCTTCTGAATCCACCTCCCTCACTGTTTCTGCTCCCTTTGCCATTAAATCTTTTGCTGTTAAATAGGTCAATTATCTATGAGAGCTGGGAGACCCACATTAGCATCTTGCAACATGCCCTTTTACTGTTCCCATTATTCTTTGCTCCAGGAACTAAGAGGATAAGACCTTCAGTTAACATTTAGGATTTCCCAACTTATCCTGTTGAGACCTGTCTATATGATCCAGAAAATCTTTTGCACCAGAAGTCAAACTGACACTGTTCTCTGCATCTTCTGGAGGTCCCCAGCTTACTATATATACCTGCAGAAACCTTGATGCAGGTACTAAGCCAACTGGACCTTCAGCAGAGCAAAA
>NC_045030.1:50165055-50172612 GCF_008632895.1 Mastomys coucha | reverse complement strand
CACCTCCAGTGACAGGGGAAAAAAAACAGAAAGGAAGGAAGGAAGAAGGAGCAAAGGAAGGAAGGAAGAAAGGAAGGAAGGAAGGAAGGAAGGAAGGAAGGAAGGAGGGAATAAACCTGTAAACTAATCTACATGCACAAATCCCATCACAGAAAGAAAAACATAGGGAAAGGAAAACAAGATAGCTTCTCATAGAAAAAAATTCCTCATCCCATAAAAATGGCCCCTAAAATACTGCTAGAAACCTTTTCCAAAGGCTTTTTTTAAAAAAAATGATCATAACTATGTTCAGACAACTCAAATGAGGTATTAATATATCCAGAGAACACAAGCAAAGCTGAATAAAATACAGAAATCAATTAAAGATATGAAAAAAGAATTCAATAAAATGATAGAAAAACTTAAGAAAAAGAACTGAAATGGAACTGATAATAAAAATCCCAACAAGGCAAATAAAGTCCCAATATGTCTCACCAATAAACCAGATCATGTAGAAAAGAATATTGGGTATAGAAAACAAGGTAGAGGAATTGGATCACTTGGTAAAAAGCCAACACTAAATTTAAAATATGAACAGAACATATAAGAAATCGAGGACAAAAGGGAAAATATATAACCTTAATATAATGTAAAGAGAAAAAAAAGTGACTGCCTGTTCTATTTACACTTAAACCATAAAAGCAAGTTCTCCAAACCTAAAGAAAAAGATTTTTTTTTCAGGTACAAACATGAATGAACTTTTGTGTCTAGAATATACAAAAATAACCTTAAAAATTAAACATGGAGAAAACAAACACCCCAACTAAAAATAGGCTATGGAGCTGAACAGAAGTTCTCAATATAATAATTCCAAAGGGTTACTAAACACTTAAAAATTTGTTTGTTGTTTTTAGGCATCAGAGAAATGCAGATGAAAAATAGCTACCTCAGAAGAAAGTAGATTCAAATTGCATTAAGATTCCATCTAACACTAGTCAAAGGCAGACATCACTGGGAATACAAATTACAACAAATACTGGCATGTCAATGGAAGGAAAAACACATGCTGTTGTTGGATTATACTCAAAGGATTTTATATCTTTCTGCAGATATAGTCACACATCCTCATTTATCACTGCTCTATTCACAGTAGCTAGTAAATGGAACCAATCTATATGTCTATCAGCCAGAAATTTAAAATTTAAAATATGATAAATAGAGTTAATATGAAAACACAATTAACTAGCATCAGTCAAAATTTTCATAAGCAAAAGCCCAAAGCCAATTGCTCTATTGTTGAAATCTTCCGTTATTTAAAAATTCATAAAATTCAGTTACAGATCTTTGTTATGGCCTCCAGACACATGCTTACCTTGATGTATCGTTTCTTGCCCACCCTTCAGTTATGGCACCCATACTAGAAAAAAAAAATCTATGAAACCTTGATTAGTAGCTCTGACACTTTTACCATTAACCAGAGACCAAAGACTGTCCTCTATATCAACCACCATTGCTTTTCATGAACTCCACTTTTTTCTGCCATACTCACCTGTCCTTGTCTTCAAAAGGAAGAATTTAAGTTTTTCATTAAACTCCATCCATTCCTATGTCTAGATGAATACCACTCTCTAGGGAGGGAAGCCATATTAGCCTCACATTCTTAAATTCATCCAACCATGACACCTGCCTTCCTGATGACAATGTGTCTAGTGTCTATCTTCCCGCCATTCCATACCATCAGACTCATGCCACTAATTCTATCCGTCCCACTTAGAGTTCTTGTCAACTCCATCTCTAGATAAGGAACCAACTCACTTATATCAACTACTATGTCCATTCTCTTTTACCCCTTTATCCCATGTGACTAAAGATCAACCTTCACAAGGGAGGTAGTCTAGTCTTATACCTGCAAGTCTACTAACCCTTTCTACTGTCCTGAGGATCATAGGTATCACAGCTACTTTTTGACATATTTTTTCTACCTCTACTCTTTAGGTAGGTACTCTACACTACACTAAAACTTATTTTCCTGAGATCCTCCACCAGATTCCTATAGAATGCCATGAGAATATTTAAGTATACACAAGTTTTTCTCCAGAACTTAAGAACCTTGACAAGCTGAGCATGGATGTCTCTGATGTGTTACATAAAACAGAGAGACAATAATTCAAGACCAAAAAGTATTACCAAGCTTCTAACCCTTGGTATCTAGGTCTCATCATAAATAAACAAGCATGAATATCCCAAACAATAAGATTCCACCAAAACTTATTACTTGTATCGTAATTTCCTTCCTCCAAAAAGATACTTACATGATCAAAGAATGTAGGGTTTTAGGCCTTGTGTCTGCTATGCCACAGGGCACTGAAACTTGGAAGTTTAACTGTGCTTATCCCATGCTACCACCTGGGTGGGTAGGGAAACGCCAGGCAGTGGAAAGTGCTCAAGGAGTGGGAAAGTTAAGTCTGAGATGTGGGAAAGCTGAGCTGGTTTAGGAATCCCCTGCCTGAAAAAAGGCTGGGGCCATGGAATTCCCAAACTCTTGGACATCCAGGCACAGCTGACAATCATGGAAGAGGAGAGAATGGAGTCAGACACAGCAAGCTGGGCGTAGCTTCTAGCCAGGGGCTGGTGGAAAAGGAGGAGCTCTGGCTTGTGGGAGATTGTCCTTAGTTTGGTGGAGGCAGGCTTGGTGGTGGTTATACTGAGAGCTCAGAAAGGCCTTCTAAGGGAGATTAGGCAGCAGCTCTGTAGGAAAAGGCCTCCATGGCTCCCTATGAGAGATCTTGATGAAAAGAGACAGTCCATGGTTCTAAACAGTTTATTGGCATGGCAGAAAATGGATGCATAAAACCATACCCCACTTCTCAGTGTGGGCCTGCAGTTACCTTTTGTAGGGAGGAATGTCTGGGAATGGAAACTTGTTAGCTATGGCTTTGGGAACTCTAGGTACCTCATTATAATGGAGAACTCTGCTTTAGGCTTACTTGACTGTGGTCACATCTATTTTATGTGGGAATCACGGCATGTGTTCCAAGTCAGGAGTCTGGCAGGGATGTGGATGTCACATAAGCCTTAGGTGTGTGCTCACCTAGTCTCTGGGTCTCAACCTGACCTTCCTTACAAAACTTCCTGGCATGGTTTTATGTCCCATAAAATAATGTAAGGTGATATGAAGTAATTTCAGGACAAAAGAAAAAAAAGCCACCAAAAGTTAAATGAAATAAGGAAAATAATCCAATATAGGAAAATAGAATTTAATAAGGAGGTAGAATCTCAGAGAAAAGGATTAAATTAAACTTGCAATGAAAAGTTCAGGATTTCACACATAAAAAATAATTGAAAGAAGGATTCACCAATAGTTTATATGAAACTCAGGACAGGATATTAGGCTTTGAAGATAACAGAAGAATTAGATCACATAGCCAAAAATGGTATGTAATATAAAACAAAACAGAATACCTCAAAAATAGGAAATACAGGAGCTCTAGGATACTATATAACCACCAAACATAAGCATACTAGGTATGGATAGAGACTCAGGTCAAAGCACAGACGACATCTTCAACAAAAGTACAGAAGAAAATTTCAGTATGTAAAGAAAGAAATATTGTCAAGATACAAGAGGTATAGAGACACCAAATAAACTGACATAGAGTCATCATATAACAGTTCAAACCATAACTGACAGAACAATGAAAAGAAATTGAAAGCTACAAGAGAGAATGAACAAGTTACACACAAAAGCAGGTTTATAATAATAACAGCCAATTTTTCAGTAAAAACTCTTAAAGCCAGAAGAAATTGTACCTATATTCTACAAGCTAAGAAAGAGGATAGATGCCAGCTCAGACTACTATACTCAAAATACTATATATATAATTGAAATGTGAAGGGATATTTTTCATGATAAAACTTGTTCAAACCATTTATATCTATTAAGCAACTTAGTGGGATCCTTATGGAATAATTGTAAGGATAAACATGCTAAAGAACACACAAGAATCAATAAATAATTCCAAAATAATGAATCAAACAAGGTCTACTAGAATGTGACCACAGCAAAAGGCAGAAGTTAGTAAACATTAATTAATAACAATTAAATATGAGTAGTCTGAAATCCCTAATGAAAGGATATAGTAATAGTTTGAATGAAAAAAAACAGGACCTGTGTTTTCCTACCTTTAAGAAACAACACTTATATCCAGAATTAGATATCAATTTATAGTAAAAGTATTGAAGCTGCAATACAAGAAGAAAGGGAAATAAGAAAGAAAAAGGCATACCTATACAATTATCTATCAAAATAAACTTCAGTCCAGAGTTAATGTTAGACACAAGAAGGAATACAGGAAAGGAAAAATCCTTTAGTACAACAACATGTAGATTTAAAATCTGAATCTTGCTTTTCCAGTGTGTTGGGGTATCCAAGACTTGCTGTGGTGGGAGTACCGGGTTCTGATGGTGCCAAGTAGTCTTGGTTTCTGTTGGTAAGATTCTTGCATTTACCTTTCACCATCTGATAATTTCTTGTGTTAGATGATCTTGCTGTCTCTGACTGGAGATTGTTCCTCCTGTAGGTATGTAAGTCTGTGCCAGCATTCCTGGGAGATCAGCTCTCTCCTAGCAAGATCTCTGCACAGAGGACTGTAGATCAGCCCCAGCTCCTGGGTGCAGATGGAGGAAGGAAGGACCCTGTCCCAGCTGTTCTGTTGCTTCTGTGGCCTGTTCATTCCTGGCTGGTCCTGCCTTAAGTCACAGGAGAGAAAATGGTGATCTCACCTGAGTTCAGGGATCAGAGCGTTCCCTGGAGGAACAGTTAAATTTATCATTGGCTTTTTACCAAGTGATCCAAGTCGTAACCATCAACAGCCAAAGAAATCACAAAATGCACAAACTTATAGAATCTAAACAACAAAGTACTTTGTCAAAGTTGAGAAAAGGAACATCAAAAACAAAAGTTAAAAATTCTTAGAATTGAATGAAAATTTTAAAAATTTAGCAACATCTATGGAATACAATGAAGGTAGTCATGAGAGGATAGTTTATAATGGTTTGTGCCTAGATCAAAATGCTGAAAGATATCAAATTAATAAATAATTAATAACTTAATGGTTCACTAAAAGTTGTTAGAAAATCAAGAATAATCAAAACCCATAGTAAATGGGAAAAGATAATAAAAATCATAGAAAAAATTAATGATTAATGAAATAAAAAAGGATAAGACAGATAAAAAGAATCAGTGAAACAAAGAGTTATTTGGAAAGATTAACAATGTTGACAAAACTTTAAGCAAATTAACCCAAAAGAAAGTGAGAGAATAGAAATTAGTAAAATTAGATATAAAAACACAGACATTAAAATAGATACAGAAAAAAAAATCAGAGAATCATTAGGACATGTTCAACAATCTGCCTTCTACCCAACTGGAAAATCTAATAAATATGTAACCTAAAAGTTAAATCAAGATGAAGTTAAAAGCTTAAATAGACTCATGACATTCAATGAGACAGAAAGTTAAGATCCCCCAAGTGAAAAAATGTGTAGGTGAAATCAGTGCAAAATTCTAAATGACATATAAACAAGAACTAATTCTAATTACTTCTCAAACTATTCTTCAAAAATAGAGAATGAAGAAAAAGCTTTCAAATTCCTTTTATAAAACTATTAATCTGATACCAAAATCAAACATGCAACAAAAAATTGAAATTATGCTTTAATACATTTGATGAATCCAAGCACAAAAAATGCTCAACAAAATACTTTCTAACTGGATTTATGAATTCAGGAGAAACATTATTCATATGATTGAGTTGGCTTCATGAAGAGGTTCTGGGCCTGTGTAGATTATTAATATTTTTATGTTGTATGTTGAGTTATATTTTTCCTATATTTGCTTTGTTGACTAATATCTTTATAAAAGTATATTAAATGCTGTGGAGATAGATCAGTGGATAAATCTTTGGCTTACAATCATAAAAACAGTCATTGGGATCCTCAGAAACCATGTAAATGTAACATGCAATAGTGTAAGTTTGTAATTTCAGTGTGACTGAGACAAAGTAAGATGTAAGACTATCCTTGAAAATTTTCAGGGCAGTTAGCCTGAATCACATAAGAATGAGTAAGAAACTGTTACTTTAGGCAAGGTAAAAGAGAAGGAGCAATACCCACATTTGCCCTCTGACCAATAAAAACACAAACATAGATGCATACACACACACATACACTATACATACACCATACATACACAAATAGAGAAGAGTATTGAATAGAAATGAAAAGAAAAGGAAAAATGTAGAAAGAAAGAAAAAAGTAAAGAATATTAAATTTTATGAAACGATTCTTATATATTAACTATATAGTCATATTAATTTAAAAAGTTCATTCTGTTAATGTGGCACATTGGAACTTGTTCGTTTTCTTTTTTATTTTCTGCTGAGTTTTCTTTTATACTGCTTTGGGTAAGGCCAGTATTAAAAACTATCCAACAAACATTCATTGAAAACACTAAATAGGAAATTTTAATATTTAACCAAAGAAATTGTTTGCTTATGTAATGGGAGTTAATAAATTTTATCAACTTAAACTCTATAAATTGCAACTATCACTTATAATAATAAGGAGAAAAAGGAAGATGAGAGTATTAGAAGTAAGTTTAGAGTAGGAGTTTTTAAAATTTGCCATTTGTCCTATGGAAGGAAAGGAGTGAGATGGCAGTTGAGTGAAGTGATTGGAATGCTAAAGGTTTTGAGGGAGAGTATGAGAATCAAGGGAAGACAGTAAATTGTAAGGCCTGATTAATTCAGTATTCCTAAAAGTATACTTCATTGGTAGAAAATCTGAAAACTTTTGGAATATGGATCCAAATATTTGCTTCCATAGAATTGACAGGACTTTTCAGAAAACAAGATTAAAAGGCAAATGTTTCTAATATTTCTTCATTAAATATGTTTGTGGCACAGTTATACTTAAAAATACTCTATTGAATATCAGAAATAATCTTAATTTTTATGCATGCTGTTATTTGACAAAAATTAGAGGATATTAGTGAAGAGATTTAAAAATAGATTTGTAGACTCTGGAGAGACTAATGCTGCTTGCTGTTAAATGTAAATTAAGTACGTTAAGCTTTGTACCATAATTTTGACAAAATTTAATTAAAAGTTGCAGCTGGAACACCTGTCCAGTTGAGAACACTAAATCAAAAACTCATATGGAAGTAAAAATGGTGAAAGATATTAAGATAATTTTTGAACAAAATGAACACGTTCTATGATTTAATGTTTGTCATTCCATATTATGATTATAGAATAATTTCAATATGCTGATATTGGGATTGGGAAGTATAAATAAGAAACAATTAGAAAACAAGTCTGCAGAATACAATATAATTGGGAAGATAGCATTACATAAAACTTTTTTCTAATCATTACTTACTATACCCGTAGAAACTGAGTTAACTATTTTTTTTATTAGATGTTTTCTTTATTTACAATATCTCCTGTCCCAGGTTCCCCTCCAAAAGAAAAAAGAAAATAAAATAAGAAAAAATAAAATAAACCAAAAACTAAAACA
>NC_045030.1:50161370-50165045 GCF_008632895.1 Mastomys coucha | reverse complement strand
CTGGCATTCCCCTACACTGGGGCATAGAACCTTCACAAGGCCAAAGGTCCTCTCCTCCCACTGATGACTGACTTGACCATCCTTTCCTATACATATGCTGCTGGAGCCATGAGTCATCCTATGTGTACTCTTTGGTTAGAGTTTTAGTCTCTGGGATCTCTGAGGGTACTAGTTAGTTCATATTCTTGTTCGTGCTAAGGGGCTGCTAACTCTGCAGCTCCTTGGGTCCTTTCTCTAGCTCCTTCCTTTGGGACCCTGTACTCAGTCTAATGGATGGCTGTGAGCCTCTACATCTGTATTAGTCGGGTACTGTCAGAGCCTCTCAGAAGACAGCTCTATCTGGTTCCTGTCATCCACAATAGTGTCTGGATTTGATGATTGAATATGAGAAGGATTCTCAGGTGGAGAAGTCTCTGGATTGTCCTTCCTTCAGTCTCTGCTCCATAGTTTCTCTCTGAAAATCCTTCCATGGGTATTTTGTGCCCCCTTTTAAGAAGGAATGAAGTATCAACACTTTGGTCTTACTTCTTGAATTTCTTGTGGTTTCTGGATTGTACTTTGTGTATTCTGAGCCAGAGTAATTAGACAGTAAAAGGGGATCAAAGGGATACGAATTGGAAAGGAAGAAGTCAAATTGTCACTATTTGCTGATGATATGATAGTATACTTAAGTGACCCCAAAAATTCCACCAGAGAGCTCCTAAACCTGATAAACAACTTCAGCAAAGTAGCTGGATATAAAATTAACTCAAGTAAATCAGTGGCCTTCTTCTACACAAAGGATAAACAGGCTGAGAAAGAAATTAGGGAAAGAACACCCTTCACAATAGTCACAAATAATATAAAATACCTTAGTGTGACTTTAAGCAAGTAAAAGATCTGTTTGACAAAAACTTCAGCTTTCTGAAGAAGGAAATTTAAGATCTCAGAAGATGAAAAGATCTTCCATGCTCGTGGATTGGCAGGAGCAATATAGTAAAAATGGCCATCTTGCCAAAAGCAATCTACAGATTCAATGCAATTCCCATCAAAATTCCAACTCAGTTCTTCACAGACTTAGAAAGAGTAATTTGCAAATTCATCTGGAATAACAAAAAACCTAGGACAGCCAAAACTATTCTCAACAATAAAGGAACATCTGGTGGAATCACAATCCCGGACCTTAAGCTGTACTACAGAGCAATTTTGATAAAATCTGCATGGTATTGGTATAGTGACAGGCAGGTAGATCAGTGGAATAGAATTGAAGACCCAGAAATGAACTCACACACCTATGGCCACTTGATCTTTGACAAAGGAGCTAAAACCATCCAGTCGAAAAAAAGACAGCATTTTCAACAAATGGTACTTGCTCAGCTGTCGGTTAGCATGTAGAAGAAGGTAAATTGATCCATTCTTATCTCCTTGTAACACTAGAAGAAGGAAAGTAGGAGAGTATCTCCTAGCTGACTCAAGAAACAAACCTAAGCAGACTACTTATCTACCCACCAAAGGGATGCTTGTACTAATCACCTCTTTAGCACAGTTTATAGAAATTGACATGATAGACCAGAAATATCTCTTTGAGCTAGGAGAAAATAGTTTCTGGGTCATCTAGAATACATGGAATTTGTGATAGCAAAAATGTCTAATACAACATGCTTCAAAAGGTCTTGGCCCAGAAACCAGGTCAATCAAAAATCATCATCATGTGGCTCTCTCAAATCATCTGTGGCACTTTCAAGATGACTGGTGCTGACATAAGGGTTGTCCAGTTGGCATTTTGACTGACAGACCTTTTACACAAGGAAGCCAGGCAGCAAAATGTTCAACAACTGCTAGTTATCTAGTCAAACTGTCTTTTTCCTTAACATCTTTGCTGGTATATACTAAAGTGATTGTCATAACAATTTTACTTACAATAAGATCTTCACATTAATAGTGCTTTAAACTGTATCTGCCCAGTACCTCACTGAGAAGTGATTCATTTCGATCATAAATAGATTTCTATGAATTGACAAGTTGTCTGCTCTTATTATATGGCATATTTGAGCAGTTTAAGAAGGCACAAGTTTGGTTTAAGTGTATAAGACAAAATATGAATTTTTAATTTTTACACTAGATAGTTATAATTTATTTATTGTGTTTTTAAATAGTCTTTCATGTATCCCAGGATATACTCAAATCACATATGAAGCTCAAAATGACTTTAGATTTCTGAATTTCTTCTTTCATTAAAAGTAATGCTAATGCATTTTAAAATATTCTATTATTTGGTACATGAAGTTACAAGAAATCCATTTTAGTTAATTCTTCATTATGTAATATATCTCCCTTCTCTCCTTCCTCTTCCTCCCTCTCCTTCTCTCTCTCTTTCTCTTACTGTGTATGTGCTTGTGTGTGTATGCGTGTGTTTTTCCCCTAGGTCTACTATGATTATGTCAAACATCAATATAGTAGTCTTATTTACTTTTCTAATGCTGTGATAAAACACTAAGACCAAGGCAAATTTTAAAAGAAAAGTGTTTAATAAGAATTAATGATTCAGAATGTTCAGAGTCTATTCTGATGGCATTACAAGGCATCAACATCATACATTCTGCCTTGAGCAGTTGACAGCTCACATCTTTGCAAGTAGATGGCACAGGAGAAATAGACAAGGAATGGAATGAATACCTTAAAACCTCAGAGCTGTTGTTCCCCAGTGACACACTTTCTCTGCCTCCTCCATACCTCCTAATACTTCTCAAATAGTTCCACCAACTGGGAACCAAGTTGACAAATATAGGAGCCTATTAGGAGGGTCATTCTCATTCAAACTACTCCAATAGTCAATCCAGTTTTACTTTGATAAATACAGACATAAATTATTTCTTCTGTTAGATATTAATTCAATTATAGTTTATTTAACAAGTTTTGAATAAAAAATGCAATATGTTTTTATACATTCTGACAATTAGCCATGACGTGGTTCATTTAAGTCACTTAAATTTAATGTCATCTTTTCTGCATTATGGCTTATACATATCCTTTCATTATTAAATTTATCTGCCCCCTTTGTTGTTGTTAATTGGTTAAGGTTATTACTCTGCTGCCTGTGAAATAAGATAATTCAATCCAGGTTAGATTATATTAAAGACAGGTTTATTGGAAAGCTGTTCTCTAGTGGGCAAGTTCACTGGTCCCCAAGGACTGAGGCCAGGGGAGTATATGGGGAAGTGGGAGGGAGAAAATAAAGGAAGAAAAGACACAGAAAGAAGAAGAGGAGAAGAAGAGAGATAGACCAAAATGTCTGGGTTATATGTGGAGAGGCATAAGAGAGAAGGGAAGCACAGCCCCTGGGCTGAAAAGTTCAAGGTTGGGGGCAGAGTTTGCCAGATAGGGACTGAGGGATATTGGGAGAAACTGGAGTATAGGTCTACTTGGTATATAAAATATGCAACTTAGTCCTTTGTCCTAGAGTTTGAAACCAAACCCTTGTTTTTTGTTTGTTTCTTAATATTACTTTTCTATTTCCTAATATTATAACAAATAACTACAAATCACAAATTTATTGGCTTAAAATAACATATTCCAGAGACTGCTCCACCTGGAAATTCTTCCCATATTCATCAAATGTAGACACTAATGTGGATTCCAGCAAGTGCTGGCTGACAGGAGCCTGATATAGCTGTCTCCTGAGAGGCTCTGACAGTA
>NC_045030.1:50158673-50161359 GCF_008632895.1 Mastomys coucha | reverse complement strand
ATGTGTATAGCAGAGGATGGCCAAGTCGGTCATCAATGGGAGGAGAGGACCTTGGCCCTGTGAAGGTTTTGTGCCCCAGTGTAGGGGAATGCCAAGGCCAGGAAGCTGGAGAGGGTGGGGTGATGAGCAGGTGGGGGGGGGCAGGGGATTGTTTTAGTTTTTGTTTTTATTTTATTTTTTCTTATTTTATTTTATTTTTATTTTTTATTTTGGAGGGGAACCTGGAAAGGAGATATTGTAAATAAAGAAAACATCTAATAAAAAAAAAAGGAAAAACATATTCCATTGAAAAAGATTTCTGGAATTATACAATAGTTTGTAATGGGGTTTCAGATGTAGGCAGTAATATATGATTAAATATGTTATGTGTTGCCATCATAGTAGAGTTAATATAGTTGTTATAAAATGCATGTATAATACATGTATCTCATATGTATGATACATGTCACTTATACATACATATGCAAATATATGGATAGATATATAATCAATATTTGTCTCAAACAGGATTTTTTCTGTTATTTCAGGGATCAAGTTCAGAACTTTATACATGCTAAGCATACACTGAACTTGGGTTAACAAATTAACCTTGAACTCTTAATTATAAAGTTTAAATATTATTATTTCATAAATTATGCTTAAATTCATGTTATATAATCCCTCTATAAAAATATGGTTAATTATGTCATGTAATATTTCCTTATTTAATTACTCATCTTTGAATGTGGTGAAATTTTCATGTTCAGCTATTGATTTATATTTTCTTAGTACAGAGAACCAATTTGTTTGCCCGATTTTTAGTTCGTCACATTCCTAGTTATATTGCTTGAGATGCGGATTTGAATGTATGTGGTGTATGTATGTAGAATTTGAGTGCTTCTTTTATTTAACTGTACCAGGCAAGCAGATCTAGGACAGTGCAAAAATAATCTCTCCTTTGCCATCTGTCGCAAGCCCAGGCAGCTTTTGAAAATTTTGCTCCTTTCTATGGAATCAAAGGGTTTGCTTAAAAAGCCAATCATCAATTGATGAGATCTGTTCTGATCATATTGGAAAAAGAGCTTTGTCTGTGCTCCTTAACCTTGGAAATGCATGCTATAGCTATTTATGTAACTATGAGAATTTTTAATCTGCTTCTCTCTGGAATTCATTTTTAAGTGTCCTACTTTAACAATGATTTAGACCAATAATGCTTATATTCTTTTATATCTTTTGTGTCACTTGTTAGCTAAATTTAAGAAAACTCAAAAATTCATTCCTGTTATTACCATGTTGAAATGAATATACTAATCCTAGTATGTCATCTTCCTCTAAATTCCTTATTATTAACAATAGTAACCATATATTCTTCTGTATTATTTTGCATCATGCCTCTGCAGTTAACTCCAGTGTTTTCCCATTTCTTTCTTCATATTTCCTTTATCCTATTGAATTCTCCTCCTGAGTGCTGCAAACATAGCTCTTCATTACTATGTGTAGTTTATAGAGTTCTGGGAATTAATCCCAGGGAAAGCTCATGCTCAGTAGGTACTCTAACAATATAGCTTCTTCTCAACTCTAGTGAAAAGTTTAAGTAAACATTTGTCCATACTATATTTTGTCAGTTACTAAATTTTTCTTTACATGTGTTAGCAAATGTTTTATAATAGTCTTTAAGGACTAAGTATTATTTAATGAACCCCCATTTCAAACATAAGGTTGTTATGTTACTGCAGATCTCTCATAAGAACATATACTTTGCTGATGCTTACATATAGGCAAACATTTCTATCCACAAAAATATAAAAATGCAATAAATATTTTAATTTGTGAGTATTCTGAAAGATTATATCAGCACTTAAGAAAACTTGGTTTCTAACACACTGTAGCTTAAATTCTAATATCTGTGGCATACAGCTGCCTATAATTTTAGTTCGCAGGGATCTGGTGCACTCTCCTTGAATCTGCAGGCACCAAGTATGCAGATGTATACATGTAAGCAAATACTCAAATACATAAACATGAAAATAAATATGAAAATTATGCAAAAGTCTTTTCTTTTGTTGTCTTAAAAACATTTCTATTAAGCATTGTTATATTTTTCCCACTCTGAGTGAAAACATTTGATATATAATGCAAATATGCATGTAATATATTATTACATTTTCTAGCAAAGTAAGTGCAAGAAAATGTGCATTTTAATTGATACTTTAAGAAAATTTACCTTTCTTTTCTGAACAACAAATCAACATAAAAATTGGAACTGGGCTTTTGAACCAGAGTCTCATAAAGTAATAGTAATATCAGCTTTAAAAGGGTAGTCTTGACTCTATCATACATATATTCTTGAATTAATACCTATTTTTCTGGGATTTTTTAGTTTTTATTGCATTATGATGAGAAAAGTTACATGATTTCAATTTATCTGAATTTGTTAACATTTAAGAACATATTTTAAGTAAATAAAATTAAATTAAAATCTTGTTTCTTTTTTGTACCCCCACTCCTCCCAGAGACCCCTTTTCAATACTTACAATATCTTTTTTTGTCATATTCTTTAAAATTTATAAAATATTATAACAATAAAAATGAGTATTATAACAGTTGTTTGATATAAAACAACAATCAATTTAACAATGTTATGTAGGTGTTCGTCTACAGCAATAGTGAAAATACATTTTTCTCAATATAAATTTTAAATAACTCC
>NC_045030.1:50137701-50154664 GCF_008632895.1 Mastomys coucha | reverse complement strand
ACTTGCCTTTTTTCCCTTACTGCTTTTAAAATTTTTTCTTTATTTAGTGCATTTGGTGTTTTTATTATTATGTGACGGGAGGAATTTTTTTTCTGGTCCGGTCTATTTGGAGTTCTGTAGGCTTCTTGTATGATAAATCAGCATCTCTTTCTTTAGGTTAGGGAAGTTTTCTTCTATAATTTTGTTGAAGATATTTACTGGCGCATTACAATGGGAGTCTTCACTTTCTTCTATACCCCTCAGCTCCATAGGACCTTTCTCTAAGTCCTTCATTGGGGACTGTGTACTCAGTTCAATGAATGGCTGTGAGCCTCTACATCTGTATTAGTCAGGTACTGTCAGAGCCTCTCAGGAGACAGCTATATTTAGGCTGCCTTGTCCTTCAGTTTGCTCTGAACTTGCTCCATAGTTAGTCTCTGCAACTCCTTCTGTGAGCATTCTGTTCCCCCTTTTAAGAAGGAATGAAGTATCTACACTTTGATCTTCCTTATTCTTGAGTTTCTTGTGGCTTGTGGATTGTACTTTGTGTATTCTGATCTTATGGGCTAATATCTATACCTTGTGTGTTCCTTTTTGATTGGGTTACATCACTCAGGATGATAGTCTTCAGATCCATCCATTTCCCTAATAATTTCATAAATTCATTGTTTTTAATAGCTGAGTAGTAAATTATAAAATAAATTTTAATTAGGCTATCTAATGAACATTATTCTAAATTCTCCATAATCACTGAAATTTTTATGAGTAGATCAGCCTATAAAAATAGCTACTTTCCAGAATTTCTTATTTATGTTGCTGGATTTTAGGGGGTCACAATGTACCCTGAAAGTCAGATTCACCCACAAGTCTTCATTAAGTCAACTAATGAATCAAAATCAATAGGGAAGAACAGATAAAGGAGATATATTCCATGTGGTCACATCAGGAACAGCAACATTGTCATCCAGAATCTTGCCCCAAGTTTGTTTTCAGGAGTCTTGGTTTGAGAGTAGTGTTTAAATCGAATAAAAAAGATATGCATAACATAATAGTCAGGCAAGATGTGGTCTCCTGCCAACCAATGACTCAACTCTAAGGCTCCCCTCAAATTTCACTATCTCCTCCAAGTATACCTGACAAGGTCCACATCTTTTTCTAGGAAACTAATTCTTCCTCTGGATGTCCACAAGGCTTTAGACATTTCCTTTCCTAAGAGGAATTTCTTTGAAAAAAATGCTCATTTCTTGGAGGTCTGTAATTTTAGTAGTCCAATAAACAAAGAGGGAGTAATAAGTGTGGTAGTTTTGTTGATTTGTAGAATATATTAATTCTTACTGTGCAGGCTAATTATATTTTTTTTTCAACAAGGCTGGACCTTTGGAAAGATTCATAACTAATCAAAACATCATCACTAACTAGAAATCAGCTATTCAAATACTTGAATTCATGACAAAGGTTTTTCATTCAAGCTACCAGTGACTATTTCATTTAATAGAACAAAATTATGTGTAGACTGTGGCCAGAACTTGCATGAGGGGGTACTGGCAGGAGAGGGAGCTGATCCTGGCATGTAAAGTAAATAAATAAATACATTTTATAAAATTAAGAAAAAAAACCCAAAACAGTAGGAGTACATGACAGCACAGTCTTCCTGTTTCTGAACCTCTGGTGTGGAAAAATCATCATGTAGGGCAAAGATAGGAAAAGTGGATATGGGCATATGGGCATATGTCCATATGGGAAGTAAACATAGCTTAAAAGGGATCTGGAAAGGATATATCTAACATAACAAATCGACAATTACCTTCTTCCAATAAATAGGTACTACCTCATTTCCAGCACCTCCAAATAACATTATAGAGTTATTAATTCATTAGGGGTTAATCTATTAATTAGGTAAGGTCCTTTAAGTACCACTTCATTTAGGTGCTAAAAGGTATTAATAATGTCCCATTTACTTTAAGAAACATCAAGAATATTTACCAAGTTATCTTTATTCCCATGTTTAAGTTTTATTTTGGACTTTGTCTAAAAGATTTTTTAACTATTATGAATGTACATTAGAAAGGTTTTCCTTCTTTTAATTCACCCCCATTATATTGATATCATTTGATAAATGTAAATGCAATTCTTCAAGGTATAATAGCAATTGTTGACAAGTTTGACCTTGAGTTTGATTCTCAGGCCACAAATAATGGAAGGAGAGAGCTGAAGTCTACAAAATTTTTGTTGACCTCCATACATGCACAGTTGTGTATTGTGTACACATGTGCAAAGACACACCATACACACATACTACCACCACCACTACACACACACACACACACACACACACACTGAAATATGAACTTTTTAAAAAGGTGTAATAAAAGTTATACTTCAAACCAAAATTAATAAAAAGAAATGAGAAAATCAATACATATTCATCAAATGAAAAAATCATCATGAGGACATTTCAATTCTTTACATCTATGCCCTGAATACAAGGACACAAATATTTGTAAAAGAAACACTGCTACAGCTTAAATCACATATTTATCCCCACACAATGATAGTGGGAGACTTCAATATTCCACTTTCTCCAATGGGCAAGTCATTCAGACAAAAAACTAATCAAAGAAATCCTGAACCTAACTGTTGTCATAAATCAAATTAATCTAACTGCTATTTATAGAACACTAATCCCAAACACAAAAGAATATTCCTTTTTCTCAACTCCTCATGGAATTTCCTCCAAAATTAACTACATACTAAGACCCAAAGAAAATTTCAATAGATACAAGAAAATTGAAATAACTCCCTGCATCCTACTAAAGTACCATGGATGTAAGCTGGTTATCAGAAACCAGAGAAACTTTACAAACACATGGAAACAGAAAAATTTTGTGCAGAATGAAAAATGGGGTAAGATAGAATTTAAACAAGAAATTAAAGACTTTAGATTCTGTAGAATTCAAAGATAATGAATACAAAAAATCCTCAGACATATGAAATACAATGAAAGCAATGCTAAGAGGAAACTTTATAGTCTTGAGTGACTAAAAAGAAAAAAGAAAAGGAGGCATCTCATGCTATCAAGTTAACATCATCCTTGAAAGCACTAAGACTCCAGGACAAAAAGAAGTAAACACATAAAAGAGAAGTTGATGGCAAGAAGTTATCAAACTGAGGACTGAAAGCAATAAAATAGATATAAAAGGAAAAACATATCAAAACAATGAAATAAACATTTTTTTTCTGAATTCAGGAAGAAACAAACATATCCGAACAAATTTATAAAACAGAGATAAAAATATCAAAATTAATAAATTCAGAAACAAAAATGAAGGAGATAACAACAGACATGAAAGAAACCCAGAAAATCATATTAACATAATTTAAAAACTTATAGTCTAAAAAATTGGAACATCTAAAATATTACTAAAATTAATTCAAGACCATATGAACAATTTAAATGGATCTATAACCTGTAGTGAAATAAACAAATTCATTACAAGACTCCAAAGGAGAAAAACCCCAGGGCCAGGCACATTTGGTACAGGAAATAATCAAATTCAGCACTGAAAACGATAAAGTAGAGACAAAGAGAACAATACAAGAATCAATGAAAGCAAGTGTTAATTCTTTGACAAAATATCAATAAAATAAACAAACCCTTAGCCAACTACTAGGAAGAGAATGAACATCCAAATGAACAAAATCAGAAATGAAATGGGAACATAACAAGAGACACCAAGGAAATCCAAAGAATCATTAGGTCTTACTTCAAAAAGCTGTACTCCAAAAATTGGAGAATCTAAATGAAATGGTTGATTTTCTAGATATTTACCCCTTGCTAAAGTTAAATCAGAATCAGATAAACAATCTAAATAGACCTATAATCCCTACAAAAACAGAGGTAGTTATTAAAAGTATCCCAACCCAGAAAACAACAAACAACAATAAAAACAAATCCAAAACCCATCACAGAGTTCTATGAGATATTCAAAGAAGAGCTACCATCAACACTCCTCAACTTATCTCACAAATAGAAACAGAACATTGCCAATTTAATTTTATGAGCCACAATTACCTACAGATATCCAAAACACATAAAGAACAAATACGGGAAGAGAATGATAGACAATTTTCTTTATAAACACAGATGTAAAAATATGCAAAAAAATACTGGCAAATCTAATCTAAGACAAAAACAAAATGATCATTTACCTTGACCAAGTAAACATTACTCCAGAGAAGCAGGCATGGTTCAACATATGAAAAGAAGTAAATGTAATCTACCATGTAAATAAACTGAAAGAAACAAAAACACATAGTTATCTCACTAGATACAGGAAAAATAATTCACTCTAACAGGACTTCAAGATAAATTTCCTGGAGAGATTAGGAATACAAGGAATATACCTAAAGATATTAAAGGTAATTACCAACAAGCCTATAGCCAATAGCAAGTCAAATGGAAAGAATCTTAAAGCAATTCCATTAATCAGGAATAAGACAAGGATGGCCATGTTTCAGTAATCAATTCAATATAGTACTTGAAATTTTAGCTAGAGCAAAAAAGAAAATGGGAGGAGATCAAAGGGATACAAATTGAAAAAGAAGTCAGATTATCATTATTTCCAGATAATATGATACTATAACCTTTAGGATTATTTATATATATTTATATACTATAAATAACCCTAAAGATTATACCTAAGACCTCTTACAGTGGATAAATTCTTTCAGCAAAGTAAGTGAATAAAATATTTACTAAAAAGAAATAACCCTTGTGCTCAGGCTAATGGTTGGCTGTGAGCATGCTCCTCTGTATTTGTCAGGCTCTGTCAGAGCCTCTCAGGAGACATCTATTCCAGGATCCTGACAGCAACCATTTCTTGGTATCCACAATAGTGTCTGGATTTGGTGTCTATATGTGGGATGAATCCCCAGGTGGGGCAGTCTCTGTATAGCCTTTCCTTCAGTCTCTGCTCCACCCTTTGTCTCCATATTTCCTCCCTTGAGTATTTTGTCACCCTTCTAAGAAGGAGTGAAGCATCCACACTTTGGTCTTCCTTCTTCTTGAGCTTCATCTTGTCTATGAATCGTATCTTGGGTATTCTGAGCTTTTGGGCTAATATTCACTTATCAGCAAGTGATACCATGTGTGTTCTGTTGTGACTCAGTTACCTCACTCAGGATGATACTTTCTAGTTCCATCCATTTGCCTAAGAATTTCATGAAGTCATTGTTTTAAATAGCTGAATAGTATTCTATTGTATATATGTACCACATAAATAGTATACATGGAATGACCCATGGCTCCAGCTGCATATGTAGCCAAGGATGGCCTTTTTGGGCATCAATGGGAGGAGTGGCCCTTGGCCCTGTGAAGGCTCAATACCCCAGTCTATGGGAATGCCAGGGCTGGGAGGAGGCAGGAGTTGGTGGGTGGGTAGGGGAGCACACTCATGGAAGCATGGGGACGAGAATGGGAAAGGGGGTTTCAGGAGGGAAAACCAGGACAAGGAATAGCATTTGAAATGAAAATAGCTAAAACATCCAATAAAAAAATGAAAAAAAAAAAAAAGGAATTCCCTAGCCCTCCTATATATAACTGGCAAACAGACTGAGAAAGAAATTAGGGAAATAACATCCTTCACAATAGCCTCAAATAATATAAAATATTTTAGAGTAACCCTAACAAAACAAGTAAAAGCTGTATGATAAAACTTCAAGTATTTAAAGAAAGAATTTGAAGAAGATATCAGATGATGGAAAGATCATCCATGCTCATGGAAAGGTAGGTAAACAGTAAAAATTACCAAAAGAAATTCACAGAATCAACACAATTCACTTAAAAATTCCAACACAATTCTTTACAGAGCTGAAAAAGACAATTCTCAAACTCATATGGAAATCAAACAAAGCAAAGCAAAGCAAACAAAACAGGATGGCTAAAATTAATTCAGAACAATGAAAGGACTGCTGGAAGCATCATGATACCTGATTGGAAGTTGTACTACTACACAGATATAGAAATGCATGCCACTGGTGTAAAAATTAGAATCCTTACTCAATGCACTCAAACTAAAGGCACAAATCCATACACCCATAGACACTTGATTTTTTTTTATAAGTTGTCAGGAATACACACTGGGAAAAAGAATAGATCTACAAATAGTGCTGCTCAGTCTGGATTGTCTGCATGTAGAAGAATACAAATCCTTATCACCTTACTTATCATTCTGCACTAAACTCAAGCCTGAGTAGATCAAAAACCTTGAAGTAATACCAGGTACACTGAACTGGATAGGTGATAAAATATGGAATAATGTTAAACACATTGCACACAGGAGACAACTTTCTGAAACGAACACCAGTAGAATTGCAGTAAAACTAACAATTATAGAATGGGACCTCATGAAACTGAAAAGTGAAAGTATTTCATTAATAGAATAAAGCAGCAACCTACTTTGGGGAAAGGTTTATTTTACCAATACCATATTCCATAGAAGACTATCATCCATAATACATAAAGAACTCAAGAAAATAGGTATCTTAAAAAAAAATCAAATTATAATATAGGATACAGATTCAAACAGACAATTCTCAATAGAGGAATCCCAAATGCTAAGAAACACTTAAATATATGTTAAGTATCCTTAGCTATCAGGGAAATGCAAATCAAAATGTCCCTGAGATTCTATCTTACACCTGTCAAAATGGCTAATATTAATAACAAAAGTGAAAGCTCATTCTGGCAAGGTTGAAGAGCAAGGGTGTAATTCTCTTTTTATGGAGGGAGTGGAAACTTATGCAGCCACTGTAGAAATCAATATGGGTTTCCTCAGAAAGTTGGGAATCAATCTACCTTAAGACCCAGCTATAGCACTCTTGGGCTTATACTCAAAGGACAGTCCATCTTACCACAAGCAAACTTGCTCAATTACATTCCTGTGGTTTTATTCAAAATAACCAGATACTAGAAACAATCTAGATGTTCCTCAACTGATGAATGGATAAAGAAAATGTGGTAACTTTACACAATAATTACTCAGTTGCTAAGAAAATGAAATCATGAAATTTGTAGGCAAATTGAACTAGAAAAATCCATCCTGAGTGAGGCTACTTTGACACAGCAAGGCAAATATAACATGTATTTACTAATAAGTGGAGGGTTAGCTGTTAAGTAAATAATCATCAAATTATAATGCATAGACAAGAAAGTTAGGTAAAGAGGAAGGCTCTAAGGGGAGCATATGGGTCTTTATGGGAAGGAGATAGGAATAGGAATAATCACATGAAGTATGGAAGGAATGAAGGCAGAGAGTGCAGGGAGGGAAATCTGGAGTTATCGGATATTAGGGGGTATATCACCCTTCTTTAGTGAATGTATCCTTGAATCCATGAGGGTGACCCTTGTGAGGGTTCCTACTAATAGAGAATACAGTCTCTCTACTGGCCATTCTTTGTAGCCAGGCCAGGCTTCCAATGTTAGGCCAGTATTGCATTTTAAAGAGTTATTTGCTGAGAGAGTCCTGTAGAGGCAACCAAACAACACAAGTTGATGCTGGGACAGACTATTGCTCTCCATAAACTGACACCAAGGCCTCTTTGCTGAAGATATTATCTACTCAGCTCTTGGACATAGAGAAATCTAGCTGGTGCCTGCATGGAGCCTTTACCACTATGTTCTAGTCTCTTTTGTGACAAATGGTACTTTGCAGCTTAAGGAAAGAGAAACCTGGACACCACCACAGCCACAAAACTTTCCACCTAAAATCTGTCCTGCTTTCAAGATATGCTGGAACAACGGTGGCACAGACCATGTGGGAGTGGCCTGCCAATGTTTGGTTTAACTTGAGACTCACACCAAGACATGGAGTCCATGACCTACACTGTCTTGATGGGCATGAAACAGAGACTACTAGATAGTCCAGAAACCTAGGATTGGTGCCTTGTCCAGTTCTCATCAGAGACGGTTCTTTAGGTAGCAGGCAGAAACTCACAGCCAGACACTATGAGAAAAGAGAATCTAAATTAGAGTTCTCCATCATGTTCCTCCCCTCAGAGTTCTGGAAATTCCATGGATCAGGGCATGGCAGGAAATGTTCTAGGAGTCTGACAGAATGGAGGACAGACACTAGGAGAACATTGTCCACTGAATCAACTGTGTTGGGATCATGAATGTTCACAAGAGATTGAATCTGCAAGCACAGGGCTTTCATAGGCTGCACCAGGTCCTCTGCATAAATGTTATGAATGTTAGCTTAGTGTTAGCTTAGGATTCCTAACAATGCAAGTGGATGTGTTTCTCACTGATTTGCTTATACTTGGGTCTCTTTTCCTCCACTTGGATTGCCTGTAAGTCCTCAATACAAGAGTTTTTGCCTTGTATTACTGTATCTTGTTTTTGTGTGTATATACGTGTTTGGTTATCTCTTGGAGGCCTGTCATTTTCAGTGGAGAGAGATGGGGGAGTGAATCTACAGGACCAGAGAGGAAAGGTGGGTAGAACTGGAGAGAGTGGAAGTAGGGAGCTTTGTGGTCAGGATAAATTGCATGAAAGTGTAGATTTTTAATAAATAAATTGAAAATGCTCTAACTGACAAAAAATTCTTCTTAAAATAACTGGTTTGTATATCACAGATGCTTAGAGACAATCACTGAATAGGAGACATGAGGTTTGTAAGAGCCAGAGGTCTGGGAGGACTGGAAGAAAACAGTGTGTTGTCATCATGACAGAGCCATTGCATTTAAAAACTCATGATTCTGTGGTTGCAGGACCTGAGCAAGATGAAGCCAGTCAGTATTCCAGTATGGAGAGTAGAAAAGCTCACTCATCTCCTTCCTAACTGGATACCTATGTATGCTTTATGGATGGTGATGGTGGGGTGCTCAGGTTTTGTTTGTGTGTGTGTGTGTGTTATAGTCTCTGTTAAATTGGCCATGTTCCAATGAATAGCCCTACATCTGCGTTTATATACATAGTACAATCTGTACACATTAGATCATTACCAAAAAAGAACATGTGGTTTTTAAGGCTGGGTATAAGGTAGATCTTGGAGGACTTAGAAGAAGGAAGTGGGTATGAATATTCATGTATGAAATCTCAAAGGACTAATTAAAGCAGTATATTAAAATATTTTCAGAGATTTTTATATGAAAATGTTATGAAATCATAATGGAAGAAAATAGTCAAAGCAAAGATGGATCATGAAATAATTCCAGTAGAGTAAATGGAATTTGCCATAGCTAAATTTTCATTAATATAGAGGTAAATATCACACCTAACAATGCAAAAGTTGAGTTGAATATGGTATGTGGAAATGCTAAAACCCAGTCTCTCCAACTATTTTAGAAAGGTCACATATTTTATTACACATCATGGAAAATATTTTTCTAAGAAGCTTTGGTCATTTGTCACTTGTGGGATCTGTCAGAGCTACACACAGAATCTCCCTATGTATCTTAGTGGCCTCAATATTCCCACCTCAGCCTTCTCATATCTGGGATTAAAGACTTGTACCACCTTGCTCAGGTCTACCAAGGATATTTTATCTCTCAGATAACTCCAAGTTTTTCAATTTCACAAATAGTTAATTCATCATAATGTATTTATTAAACTCTATTTAAGAGTCAAAACAACCTATGCTTTTAAAATGCTTAGGTTTTTTTCCACTATTTTGTTTTAGAAAGATTGGATCTTCATGCATAATCACTAAATATCACATGGTGAATGTTTTTCTTGTGGTATGAATGTTTCATTGGACATCTGGAGAAATGTAACATCCATTGTGTTACTCATATAGCAAAAATTTAATTACTCATTGTTCTTGAGTCTAGAAAGCTGAGATAAATATCATGTTAGGATTTTCTTCTCTTAACGTCTTTCCTATTGACTATTAGATCATGGTTTCCTGCATATCTTCATATAGTGCCCTCTCTGTATTTGTGTATAATAAATGTCAGCCGAAATGACCAATCATTGGATGAAAGTCTATGCTAATGATATCAATAAAATTTTAATTTCCTTTTTATAAGCCTTGACTCAAAAATATTCCAATTTTTAGGTATTTAGGTTTTTACCTCATTTGAGAGGAATATATTTTGGTCTAAAACAATGTCTTTGACATTACACATTTTTAAGTACACAAAAAATAGTTTAGATATGGAAAAAATTGACAAGAGCAAAGTAAGAAAATAAATGACAAATAAGAAGGATAATTACAGTTCATAACAATCACAAAATTCTTATTTCACTAATACAAAATTCTGCTAGTCTAGCTAAGTGAAAATAGTAGATTCATTTATAATGTCAACAAGTTCACAACATTCAGGAAGCTGGCTAGCTTGCAAGGACCAGGTATGATGGCCATCCTATTGAGTGTTCGTTAATTTCAATTAGACAGCTCCTACTTACCACACACATGTCATTGTCACTCATTCCACCTTTATGGGTTTCTTGTCATAATGCCAATTGTCATGATTGATAAATGTTGCATCTTGGTAGGACTAATTGCATCTGTCCCTTGGAAGCTAGCAGATAATTTTCTGGTAACATGAAAGCTAGATTGTAGAAAACAGGTTCTCAGTTGACATTTATCTCAAATCATGAGTCTTGTGTACATTGTGGTAGCTTCAGCAATGGGTGCCCACCCTCAACCACTGAGAGATGAACAACCCATTGTGAAAGAGTGTTGTTTCTTTCTGCCACTGGGTTTTTGTTAGTCTGTGGTACTTGTAGGGAGCACTGTTGGTCCAAGTGACTTAAATTCTCTTGTGTGTTTGTGTGTGTGTGTATGTGTGTGTTTGTGTGTGTGTGTGTGCATGCACACCTTAAGTGTGTGTGAACATGTGGATAAACATACATATGTATTATGTGTAATTTCAGGTACATATAAAATATTATTCATTGAGGCTTTATCAAACAACCATCATTTTTCTGGTCCCTTGTTCTCCTTTCTACTGTACTGAACTCCATTCTTTATTCCCAGATAGAGGTCCCCCCATTTTTTCACTTGTTCACTTTATATCACCTGTGGTCTGTTATTTTCCCTTCTAAAGCCCCTCTGTGCATAGTTTCATTTCACACTCCTGGTTACTATGCTCTAAAGCTTATCCTTATACCCAAAATAAACGTAGGTACCACCCCTTATCAAATAAGCCTCTCTTTACTGAAAATGAAGACCATCACAGAAACTACAACTAGATACAATGCACATATTAATACAAAGTGTGCAGAGCAGCCCCAACAGGCACATTTACATCATGGCTCCTGTTTTTATGGTTTTCAGGGCATCAGAGAAACAGTGTAAGAACCAGAATAGCAAGGATTCTGCTGTGAAAATCTCTCCTAGAAATGGCTACATAAATAAGATTTGAGCAAAGTCAATAATTAAGAGCACCTTAACATGAAAGCAAAAAGTTTTCATGGGGTCTCACCTCTAGACAAACACTACAGATAACTAGTAAAATTAATGACTATTAAAATTAACTAGTCGCATGGATGAGGCTCTTTATTGGTTGTTTAACACAGAATGGTCAGCCCTGAAACCATATACACGCAAAAAGCAAAAGTGGACTCACCAGGGTTTTATTTGTATATTTCTATACTTAAACTATATGTATATGTGTACATAAAAATATTAGTAAAAAACAAAAGAGGCCAGCGACTTGAGAGTAGGGGAAACATAGATAGTAGGGGCTGTAGGGAGGAAAGTGAGAGGGGGATGTGATATAACTATACTTCATTTAAAATATTGCTTAAAAACTGAACAGTAACTAAGGAGACCATGAGAATTTATATTTCACCAAAAACAAACAATATTTTTAAACAATTGCTTAAATTCAATCATAATAAGGAGCTTGTAGTGTACAACTATAAAATGAGCAACATTTGAAGTTTGAGGACACCCATTGCCCACAGCTTTGAGAAAATTCCTAAAGACCGAGCCACAAGTTGGTGATATTTATAGGAACTCACAGATATCCATTATCTACTAATTTGTGAACCATTTTTATGGATTTGTTAACATTTCTAAAAAGATACAGACAAATAATTGTAATAATTATGACATTTGTGGTAATAAAGTATTAAATACTTTTATCTAATTTAGGAAATATATAAGTAATGAGGCTTCATTTCAATGTATTATTACCTAGTTTGGTAAAAAATACTTATATTTGAATATGGAAATTTCATGATAAATTTGTATATAACTATTATATACATCTCTTTATCTTTCTTTTTATATATGTACATGTTTAATTTATATATGTATGTCTTTTATGTGATATGAGAAATTAATCATAAATGTATAAGTAAAAAATTCCCTTGTGCTTTAGAATGTTCCACTGGAAGCCTACAAAAAAATCTACCTATGTGGATAATCAGAATGGAAAAAATGGTAAGGATGTAGAAAAAATTCTAATATAATGCTTCATATATTTTGATTTACAACTATGCAAACTAAATACCCAAAGTACTAAAATGTAATTTAAGTAATTTGAAAAACCTGAACAAGTTTGTAATAGAAGTTTGAGCATATTTGCTCCTGTGAGTATTTTGTTCTCTATTTAAGGACTGAAGCACCCACACTTTAATCTTCCTTCTTAATTGAGCTTCATGTGGTCTATGAATTGTATCCTGGTTATTTGGAGCTTTTGGGCTAATAGCCACTTATCAGTGAGTGCATACCATGCGTGCTCTTTTGCAATTGTGTTACCTCACTCAAGATGATATTTTCTAGTTCTATCCATTTGCCTAAGAATTTTATGAATTCATCAGTTTTAGTAGCTGAGTAGCTATTCCATTATAAGAATTATAAGGGTGGGGAGGTGGGAGTAGGTGGGTGGAGGAACAACCTCATAGAATTAGGGGTAGGGAGGATGTGATAGGGTGTTTCCGGGAGGGAGAGAAACCAGCAAAAAAGATAATATTTGAAATGTAGATAAAGATATCCAAATTTTAAAAAAAAAGAAGTTTGAGCATATATGACTAGGTTGATTCCTTCTTTATTAAGAACTTATCCTTCCTACAGGGTTCAAGTATCTATACTGAGAAACAGTAGAAAATGTAAGTGATTTTATTATTAGAGCTTAACTCATGAAAAAGTACTTGTTATTTAATCTTAAAAACTCCTAGACATCAAGTAATCAGGTAGTGAGAAGAATTATTTTATGGAAAAATACATTTTTGGTATACTATATTCTAATAAGTTTCAGCTTCCCCAACTCCCAGATCTTTCTAACTCCCTATCCAGTTACTACCATGCATTTTCTTTCTCTCTTTAGAAAACACAAACAGGTAAACCAGAATTAAAAGTCAATTATAAAACATGAATCTCTCTCTCTCTCTCTCTCTCTCTTGCACATACACACAAACACACACACATACATACACACACACACACACACACACATTCACTAAAATTGAAAACAATAAAACACAAAATTGGGAGCCATAATAAAATTTTGAAATAAAGGTATAGTAGAAAAAAATACCCAAACAAAGCAATTTGAGACAAAAATAACCCTACAAAGATGCCATTGAGTAAATTTTGTGCTGGTTGTCTATTGATTGCGATGGGGTTCACCATTATATGTGGTTAATATGCTCAGAAAATACTCCATTGGAAAATACTTTTCTCTTTGAAAGCACATTTTCCATTGGAGATAGCTTCTTTGTTAGGGTTGCAAGTTCATGTGGACTTTCACTTCTCAACACTGAGACTCCTCTTGAAACTGTGTATGCCCTGGGTGTGGTGCAACAGTCTCTGTGAGTTTATATGGATTAATCTTGTTGAGTCTGGAAGACACTGTCTTCCTTGGTATCTCCTCTATTCCTATTGGGCCTTAGAATCTTTCAACTTTCTCTTCTGCTTATCTCTTGGAGTCTTGAGCTGAGGATTTTGATGAAGACAAAATTTAGGGCTAAATGCTTTAAACTCTTTCTTTCTGACAAATTATCTAATTCTGAATTTCTGTGTTAATTCTGATCTACTGGATAGGGAATTTCTCTGTTAATGACTGAGCTAATCACAGATCTCTAGGTGTAGTAACATGTCATTGGGAGTCATTTTATTGTCATGTTCTTTTAGTAGAACTATACTATTTTCTCCAAGGTAAATGGCCTATTCCATTCTCATGTTCCTGGCTACCTGAGCAGTGTAAGGCATGGGATCTGTCTCATGGGGTCAAGTTTTAAATTCATTCAAAAAAGAAACAAACAAAAATTCATTCAAAGTATGGTGGGTTGCTCCCACATTTATGTGACTATTGTACCAGCATTATCTTGCAAGAAGTTCACTGATGTAGATCACAAGTGTCTAGCTCATTTTGTGGTTATTTTTCTCCTCTGGTAACATGTAGAATATTTTTTTAGTACCATAAATACTAATCAGTATGAGTGAGGGTTTAGTTAGACATCTACTGATAATTACAAATCATATTTAAATATAGCTCAATCACTTGAATTCTCAAATCCAGCTTATCTTTGGAGCAAATAATTGTGTCGTTTGGGGAGTATTCTTTCCTATAACTGTTAATTGCATACTCAAGAAAGATATTTTTTAGAACACAGGTGACATGGAGTAGAAAGGGGGAAGAATGGGAGGCAGTTGTAAGAGGGGAGAGAGAAGGGTTGTGCAAAGATGGAAGTGGAAAGTGGGGTAACTAACACTAAAGGTGTTTAAAATATCCATATGCAAAACCAATATTTCACAAGCTTAACATGTATGTAATATTCATTTTTTGAGCATTTCATATAAAAAGCTTAACTGCAGATGCCCTACACATATGATAATATTTTTACCAGAAACCTTATGTATCTGTTAGGGTTACTATAACTATGACGAGACACCATGACCACGGCAACTATTATAAAGAAAAGTATTTAATTAGGGCTGGCTTACATTTCAGGGGATTTAGTCTATAGTGGGAATCATTGCACCACACAGGCAAGCAAGATCCTGGAGAAGTAGCTTAGAATTCTACATCCAGATCAGCAGGCAGCAGGGGAGAAATTCTGGGCCTTGTTTGAGCATTTGAAACCTTAAATCCCACCCCCAGTGGAAAACTTTCTCCAACTGGTCATATCTGCTCTAACAAGTTCACACTTACTCCAAAAAGGTCATGCCTCCTAATATTACCACTCCCTATGAGTCTATGTGGGACATTTTATTCAAGCTGCCTTACATAGGTTGCCAAAGAAGAAATAGTCCAGTGTTACAGTACCATGTGCAAAATACATCTCATTATGTCATTGGTTAGAGATGTCTTGGATTCCCACAAAATATTGAAGATTATTAATATTGCTCTTGGTTTTCTATCAGAACATCATAATATAACCCTCTTGCTGAAGACATGACAAATTTGGTCAGAGAACATGGAAAAATTCAGCTCAAATTTTGTGGAAACTTCCTTCCTGCCCTCAACCATTCAAAATACTATGAGTTGCTTTGTAAGATTCTGAGATAGAAATGTTATATAACTTGAAATTTGCCTGCTGTATTAATGATCAGCCTGGTGTGAGCAGCAGTGTAAGAGTGGCACAAATGGTATTAATTTATCCATAGTTTTGCTGATTAGACAGGCCAATCTTTAAATTTTCATCCATTAAACTTCTAACCCTAATAAGTATTTTTATAAACTCTACAGTCTTAAGTAACCTGGTAAAGCAGTGTAACTTGACTAATTCAAACACCATAAACACACTGATCTCCATGTTTCCACTGCCTTTAGCACATACTGTTACCTGGTCTCTGAACCTCTTATCAGAGGGTTTATATCTGCCTTCTAGTCCTTTTCCATTTATTTAGTATATATTAGTTAAACACAGTAATAAGTTTCACTATGATGTTTCTAAATGTACATCCAATATATATATAAAATAGTCGCCTCCATTATATTAATTCAGTTATTTCTGCCATTTTATACTTCTGCACCCCAGTGAGGAAATTAAGCTCCTTGCTCTGTTTCACATCCTTAATCCTCTGGATTTAACAAATTTAAGAAAAGGCACCCCAATGAAGGATCTAGAGAAAGGATCCAAGAAGCAGAAGGGTTTGCAGCCCCATAGCAAGAACAACAATATGAACTATCTAGTACCCTCAGAGGTCCCAGGGACTAAACCACCAACCAAAGAGTACACATGGTGGGACTCAGCAGCATATGTATAGCAGAGGATGGCCTAGTTGGTCATCACTGGGAGGAGAGGCCCTTGGTCCTGTGAAGGCTCTATTCCCCAGTGTAGGGGAATGCCAGGGCGAGGAAGCAGGAGGGGGTGGGTTGGTGAGCAGGGGGAAGGAGGAAGGAATAGGGTTTTTTTTTTTCAGAAGGGAAACCAGGAAAGTAGATATAATTGGAAATGTAAATAAAGAAAATATCTAATAAAAAAGAAAAGGCACCAAATCCATATATTTGAAAAACCAACAGATTTTACTTATTACACTCAACACTAGCTGCATCCATTTTCCTATATAAGTCCATTTTTTAATATGGTTAAATAAAATTCCAGTATGTAAATTATATTTTCTTTATCCATTCATTTATTAATGAATAACTGGCTGTTACTATGGCTTGGATATTATGATATTCTAGAGTTACATACCCATTGCGTTATAAGATATCTATATCACTGCAATAAAATAATCACAATATTCTAGAATAAAGATAGAATAATTGCAATTTATAATAATTCTATAGACAGGCAATGGCACTGCACACTGTTAATCCCAACGCTTGGGAGAAAGAGGCAGGTAGACCACTGAGTCCAAGGAAAGACTAGTTTATAGAGCAAGATCCAGGACAGCTAGAGATGCACAGAGAAACCCTGTCTCAAAAATCTAAAAAGGAAAATAATAATTCTATAAACATTTTTTTTGTGTCTTGGAGGGGTTATTCAACAATGTTTGCACAGTTTTTTTCCTTTTTTTTATTAGATATTTTCTTTAATTACATGTAAATTTCTCCTTTCCCAGTTTCCCCTCCAAAAAAC
>NC_045030.1:50069172-50136807 GCF_008632895.1 Mastomys coucha | reverse complement strand
TGGTCTTCTCATTGTGTCCTGGATTTCCTGTATGTTTTGGGTTAGGGTCTTTTTGCTTTTTGCATTTTTTGATTGTTCTGTCTTCTTCCCCTGAGATTCTCTCTTTTATCTCTTGTATTCTGTTGGTGATACTTGCATCTATGTTTCCTGACATCTTTCCTAAGATTTCTAACTCCAGAGTTGTCTCTTTTTGTTATTTATTTATTGTTTCTACTTCCATTTTTAGGTCCTGGATGGTTTTACTCAGTTCCTTCACCTGTTTGTTTGTGTTTTTCTGCAATTCCTTAAGGGATTTTTGAGTTTACTCTTTAAATGCTTCTACTTGTTTATTTGTGATCTGTAATTCTTTATGGGATTTTTTTTTTTGCTTCCTCTTTAAGGGCTTGTACCTCTTAGCCTGTATTCTCCTGTATTTCTTTAAGGGAGCTATTCATGTCCTTCTTAAGTGTCTCTATCAGCATTATGAGATATGATTTTAGATCCAATTCTTGCTTTTCCAGTGTTTTGGGATATACAGGACTTGCTGCAGTGGGAGTACTAGGTTCTGATGAAGCCAAGTAGTCTTGGTTTCTGTTGATAGGATTCTTGTGTTTGCTTTTCACCATCCCTTGATTTTTGGTGTTAGATGTTCTTAGTGTCTCTGACTAGAGCCTGTCCTGTCCCTGCTGCCCTGCGACTCCCCTTGGACTAGTGGGGCCTGTGCCTCCAGGCTGGCTGCTCCTGTCTTAGAAACTCACCTGAGAGAAAATGGTGGATCTCACCCAAGTCTCTGGGTTAAAGCGCTCCCTGGAGGTAGGCCCTCCCCTTGCAGGGAAGGGGCAGAGAAGGTTGGTTGCTGATCCACCTCTGTCACTTGGAAGCTGAGAGAGTCCTGTCCCTGCCACCCTGCGACTCCCCTGTGACTCGTGGGGCCTGTGCCTCCGGGCTGGCTGCTCCTGTCTTAGAAACTCACTGGAGAGAAAATCAGTTTGCACTGTTTTTAATAGTGATGTTGTATTTTTGAAAAACTGGCAGCATCCCTGAAACTTCCTGGAGTTTTACTCAAACTTCCACTTAAAAGACTGGAAAAGCTAAACTGCAGTAAGCTTCTCTACAGATATTTCTCCCAATACTATACTTAGACATTTTGTTATGATTATGGAAGAAAAACTTGCACCTATTAACCTGTAAAACCAGATACAGAGTAACATTAATCCTATTATAACCACGATTAAAACAAAAGTCCTAAGACAATATGAGATCCATATATAATTTAAATAAATGACATTTTTATCCTCTGGCATGCATTTAAAGAAATTGGAAGAATCAATAAAGGTGTTCAGAATTAGTGCATTGCTCTATGTAAAATAGTGATTTATACATTCCAGTTTTGATGCTGGTTGAGGCTAGATTCAAGATTCGTTGGGAATGTTTATCTCTAAAATGCTAACTAGAATAAAATTCACTAGGATTTTGAAATAATCAGCATTTATGAAATTTCACTCCATTTAAAACATGAAAACAGAAATATAATAATTGGAGCAAAATATACCTCATAGATAATTCCAGATGGCCCTCTTGATTTGGGTCACAAGTACCTTCGTTTCTACATTCTTAACACCTGAGCCTTAGCATAATATAAACAGCTCTACTGACAGGTGACCCTGAAATGTCTATAGACTATTTTGACAAACATTCTATTAAGCTCATTTTACTACCTAAAGCCCTGAAGTGGACACAGAAATTTTTATGAATATTAAATGTGAAGGCAAACAAAGTAGATTTCTTTTGTCAAGTGTCATTGAAGCAGAACATTAAAACAATATCTACTTCTTAAGAATCATCAATTAATCAACTTTAATATATTCTTTCAACTCTAAAATTTAAAATGAGTTCTATTCAAAGTGTTTTATGTGGTATAGGATCTTAAATATGACTCGGAGATACAATAACCTAAAGTATTTCAAGAGAATATTTTTAACATTTAGAGGGATGAGGCAGATAAAATCATAATTGAATCCGATTGAAGGAAAATTAAATTGATCAGAGTGGAGGAACAATTCTATACACTAAAAAGAAGCTTTTATTCGGGACATAATACAAAGTGAAATAATTTCAGTTAAAATACATTGAAATAAGTGGTATTCCTCCATCAAATTTCAACAAATTTTGATAACTGTTTCTCTTGGTACTTATTGAAAAGAATTAAAGGGGATTGAACAATTTGGGTTAGATTTCTGCCCGTTACTTTCAAAGTTTTAAAACAGTTAATGCCTTCTAGATTCAAAAGCTGTTATCTTGGTATTTCTAATTGAATTGATAAAAGAAATAGCTAACATGGGATTTGTGTGTTTACGAACACAAAAAAGTACTTGTTTAAGAAAGAATGTGTATATACTTTATATAAAGATGGTTTCTATGCTAGCTAGGTATAGTAACTGCTGTCTCGAATCTCAGCATGATGGGGCTTGAAATAAAAAGATAAGAAATTCCAGGATAATCTGGAATGCATCATTATTTCTTGCTACTCTGGGTTGCACAGAGAGAAAACAAATGGAAGATTGCCCTAATTGTTTTATACATTTAACAATGTAATTTTACACATTGTGCTTGAGAACATAAAAAGGAATTTAAAAGAATTTTTAATATAAGGATAAGTGAATAATATATATGTACAGCAAGATTTTTATGCATTGAATTTAAGAAGATACAGTCTAAAGTTTGATTTTGGGCGTCTATTTTAAGCTCAGAAAAACACTCTTCTGGCAAAATCAGTCATAACTGGAGAAAATGTTCTCAGATTGTTCTATTTAAGCCCACAAGCTTGCTGTACTGCCCTTTGACTTTCAAGAAAAGTTGACATTGTTCATGATGATAGCTTTCCACTAAAAAAAGACATAGTTCTCAGTATTAATTGGGAGTATATGCTTTATTTTTATCTCAGAAGTCACACATGCAAAATGCCCTATACTCTCATTTTCCTCGCTGTGTGTCAACTTTAATTTTTTATTATTTTCATTTATAAGCTATAGCCCATTTGTTCTTCTCTTTTTTATAATTAACTTGTTTTGCAATCTATTTTTTCTGCTGTGAATTTTTTATGCACATATGGGAATATATAGGACTAAACACAAGAACACACTCATATTATTTTCCATCCACCTTGTGTTTATACAGAAGTTCTAATAAATGTGAAAAATCTGGCAAAATGCTTTCAAGAATGACAGGAGGTTAGTCTACATTTTGATTGTGTGATGGTAAAATTTGTTACATATTTAAAATCATTAAATTCTTGTAAATCATCCAAATGATCCTATTTTCTGAGATTTAGAATGCATAAAATTACTGCACTCAGCTGTAAAATGCCAGCAGCTTTTTCTCATAGATAAAACTATATGATGATAGATATGCAGATAATTTTGTTTTGATAATGATAAGTAATACTAATAATAAAATTATCAATGACATTACTATTCATTTTTAACTGAACAGAGACTATTTGTGGTGATTTCTTTGGTTTATTAAGATAATTGCAAGTGCTTTTCATTAAACATATAAGCTAAAAGTATCGTTTCTTGTACAAGTTTCTTTTGGTACTATACATCTAAATTTGGAAACCTACCTAAGTTGAGCTTATCTTCCATTTTATGGCTTTATTTCTGAGTATTTAAGAAACATGATGTACATGTAGAAGATTGTCTGATCACAGTATATCACTGATGGGAGCAAAGGCAGGAATTCCAGCAGGACAGGAACCTGGAGGCAGAAACTAAAGAGAAAAAGTAGGAGTGCTGCTTGCTGGCTTGTTCCTCAGGACTTACCAAGACTATTTTCTTATAAGACACAGAACCACATGGCAAGGATGCACAGCTCACAGTGATCTGGGCTCTCCTACATCAATTATACTGAAAAACTTGTCCCTACATACTTGCCTAAACTAATCTAATAGCAATATTTTCCAATTAAGGTTCCTCTCTTAGATGAATATACAGCTTGGGTCAAGTTGGCAAACAAATGACCAGGGCTTTCTTTGATCCTCATTTTCAATTGTGTAAAAATCATTTGGATAAAAGTAAATGTAACTTGATCTCTCTATTGGCCTGCGTTGTCATTACTGGTTTTACTGACTGGTATTTTTCTGAAATAATTATATGTCCAACAATCCATTCCAGAAAGCTAATTACATATTTCCTAAAAACAAACTATCGCAATAATGATGCAAAATTATGAACTGGGTGGACTTAAGCTTCAATTCTTTCTCCTATTTATGATTGCTATTTTTTCCTTTTTTTCAGATTATAATTTAATTACAAGATTCATACTTTTTTCTTTTTCCCTTCAAACTTTTCCATAAATCTCTCTCTATCCTTTTTTAATTCATGAACATACTTTTGACTCATTGTTGGGTGTGTGTATATATATTTCTAAATATAACCAGCTTAGTCCATAATATTAATTGCATGTTTTCATTACCAACCATTTAGCACTCAACAACCATTTGATGTGTTCTTCCCTAGGGAAAAATATTTCTTCTGCTCTTAGCATTTCTGTTACCTGTTGTTCTTTATATATGGTTCAAGGATTTTCAGATTTTTCTTGTCCACTTTGGCATGTCATTGGCATCATCCATATTCAAATCATATTTAGGCAGTCATATTTATGAGAATTTTAAGGTATAGTTTCTGGCGTTACTAAGAGGCAAAAATTCAGATCAAACCTCAGGAACATCTGGCTCTTAAAATCTTTCTGATTACTCTTCTGCAAAGTTACCTTAGCCTTTGGTGCAAGAGTACTTTGTAGATATATCCATTTGTACTAGCCTCCATGTCTCTGTTTTTTCAATAAGTTTTTCTATAGCGGTCCCTCCCCATCTGTTGCCAGTCAAAAGTCATTTCTTCAAAAACTGATGAATTATATACTTATCTGTGGGTGTAAGACAAACATTTAGATTGTTGTAAGGCTTTATGCTTTAGTAAATTAGTAGCTGTAGATTCTCCCCAGTAACCACATTTTCACTAGCACTGAGTCTTTAGCTAGGTTTCTGGTCTAAGACCTGGTTTTCCTTGTGTTGGGTGAGTCTTAAGGCCAATTAGAGAGATATTAACACCAAGCTTTGTGTGCTACTACACATCTTTAGTGTATTTTGTCATTGTTCTAGTTCATAGGTATCGCAGCTAGGTAAGACTCCTTATTGTTTTTCTCCTCTGGAAGCTTACATGGCACCTTCTGGTATCATGAAAATTAATCTTCAGTATGTAGGAAGGGAAGAAATTCAGAGAAAAGCAAACTCCTTTTCTGTTGATGGGATTGGAAACTGGTGAAGTCACTATGGAGATCTGTGTGAAGAATTCTCAAAAAACAAACAAATCAATATATGACTTAGTTTACTACTCCTAGGCATATGCCCAAGACTTGACATGCTACTACTTAGATGCTTACTCAACCATGTTCATTGCTGCTCTATTCATAATAGATAAGAAATGGAAAGAATTTAAATGGTTTATAATCAACAAGTGGATAATGAAAATATCGTACATGTGCATTGTAGAACATCATTCAGATGTAAAGAAAAGTGAAATCACGAAATTTGCAGAAATATAAATATCTAGAACTAAAACAGTGGGGATGATAATAACAAAGCTGAATGCCTCTATGTAGAAAATTTGAAAAATTAGGCTGAAATAGAGTAAATTTAAATTTGGTTTACCAGAACGAGTGAAGCTTAGGTCAAAAGCTCACAGTTAGATTTGGGAGTCAAAAGACTCCACATAGAAATGACTCAGAGATGCAGCCAATCTTCTGAGGCCATGACCCTCTCAAATGAGGTTTTCTAGGTGGTAGGCCATTTTGATTTGTCCTATTTATTGTAATGTTCATGCTGAGCACTAATAATTTGATGGGTTAGTATCTGTGAAATCTGGTACTCATAAACAACTGATTGCTATTCTTTCATAGAAAGTTGTTTCATGGGAAGGCAATGTGAAATTATGTAATCATTTTATCTCTTTCTGATCTTTGGTTGTGTTGTTACTAAAGTGCAATAGTCTGCTACTTTATTTAGTACTTTAACCTATTACAGAAATTTCTTTGTTCCAGTTGTCTGTTATCTGGCTTAGTCAGCAGGGTCTAAACTAAGGGAATGAAGAGAGGTATCTGGGGTAACTTGTAGGAGATCTTTAACGCTGAATGTGTATTTTGAAATTGTACTGTTTGCTAACTCCAGTGTCTTACCCAGTTGTGACTTTACACATTAAATTCTGTATCCTTTAAAAACATATATTCTATTTCTCTTTCCCTTAACTACTCTTCATAAGTGGAAGGTAAATCCTTACTGCCTATTGCTGAAGACAACATGAACTTAAAAACAGGGCCCAGATCTCCCTGAGAATTGATTTGAAGCGTATATATGCAAACTGCCATTGTGCAAACATTTCAAATTTAATACTTTTGTACAAATCATTACCAGGTCTAATTAAACAGTAAAATAAACATCAGTCTTATAGTTTGCTCATTCCTTGGCACTGATAATCAAAATTTGAATGAGAATAAACCCAAGCAATATAAAATATACTTGAAAATGAGGAAGGAAAACATTACTGAAATTAACATATAATACACACACACACACACACACACACACAGACAGAGAGAGAGAGACAGAGAGAGAGAGACAGAGAGAGAGAGAGAGAGAGAGAAATAGGTAGGTAGGTAGATCTGCATATAGTAATAAATTTTATAAAGGAAAGCTACATGACCCAGAAAACTTAGGTAAAACATTTATTTCCATAATTCTTAGTATTGTTGTCTGAACCATAGTAGTTATTAATATTTTGCAAATATTATCTTATAATGAGTCATATAGCTAATATTCCCATAAAGTATAATATTGGCACAGAAGACTGAGTGAGAATATAATCCACAGAGTCTCTAATCACAGATGCTAGAAGTTGATAAAAGTACAGAAATTTTTAATCTTTCACTAATATGGAGTGGGAAAATTGATATGAGGACAGCTCTGACCTCTGAGAAAGTACCTATATATTCAAAGGAGTTGAACATTTAAATAAAAATTGTCTCGACTATTAGTGATATAAATTATATTAAAGAACAGTTCAAAATTGAAGCATATCTTTTAAAGGTTGAAACAGAAGGTGGGCTATGTTGCATGCATGCCAAATCATTTAGAAATCTAGTTACAAGACAATGTCACTTGATGGCAGCTTTCAGCAGATAGATCCCAGCATATGTGCACTATTGAGCATGATTAATTGAATGACCTGGGATTAGGTTTCTCAGAAAAATAAAATAAAATAAACTACCATGAGGGAAAGGATATCTGTGAAATCTCATGACTTGCCAAATTAAAAGTTTGCAATTTTTCTTTAAGTACACTTAGTTACACAAATCATACTTCAAGGATGTACAAGATGTTACAGTTAGTAGTAAGTAGTTTACTCAGTGTTGAAAATAACTTTCCAGAAAATTGCAGACTTTACCACTTTCATTGAAAAGGTATGCTCATTTTGCTTCTCAAAGCCATACATGTGTAAAGAATAGCACACCAAAGACCAAACCAGGACATGATTCCTTCATATCAGAGAAAATAACATCTATAACCACAGTTTTCTTTACAGTATTATTAAAAAAATCACTACTTTCATTCAAGCTTCATGGTAGTAGCATATGCCATTGTTGAAGAATGTTAGCATATAGAAGAGATTATGCTGAGGAAAACTTTCTCCACATGAACATAAAAAAGAAGATAATTTTTCACATATGCCTTACTTTCCTTAAATGCACAGAATTAAAATTATGAGTTAAAGCAAAGTATATTTTTATTTTCCCCAGAAAGTGCTCTTAACTGAGCAGTTTCCTCAGAATTAAATGATCTTTTTTTTTAATTGAATATAGGATATATGCTAAAGAAAACTGCATGTTTATATAATATTGTATTACTAGACAAGGTTTTAAGTAAGAATACTGGTAATAACAACAAATCACTCAAGCAAACTTATACACTTGATTTTAAAGAAGTCAACACAAGTAAATCAAAGAGAGTCTTCTTATGCTACACCAATATGATCCAGTGTGTACACAACTGAGCGGCTAAATTTTTTGATTTATTTTCAATAAATACATGTTAAAGAGAAATCCAAGTCAATGGTTATAAAATACTAATGGTATGTAGAAGACTTTGAAAAAAGAGCCTTTGAAAATGAAAAGCTAGAATAATATTTATTTCAATACTAAATATTGCCTCTGCTTTACAAATTAAGTCCCTGAATATTAACTATATATTCTCATATATTCTCTTATGGTATTTCTAAAATTTTCCCATGGAACTTATAAGTGACTTTATTTCATCTATACTCCTAAATGTCATAATTATTAGAAGTGTTGCTAGGTAAATAGAAAGTAAGGAATACATACACCCTAATGGGACATTTGGAGGTGAATAAGGCAGATAAAGCAATTGCAGGGACCTTACTTTCAATATTCATTCTTGTATGATTAACTTCTGATGATATAGATACATTTTTCCCAAAACAGATACTATTATATTACTAGAAGTTTAGCCCAGTTAATAAGAGATTGTGATTGCCAAAAATTTCAATAGTTTCATTCTCTATATGGGCTATTTTAGAGAGAATATATTGTTTATTGCATGGGTGCACACATGTCAATAAAAAAAAAAACTGTGACCTATTGGACATGGTAGAAGTTGGGACATCCAGGAAGCAGAAAGAATTCTGGAAGAGAATCAGGTGGAGGAAATTCTCCTGATGTGACTATATGGACACATGTTACCTGAGCATAAGGAAACTAGCCATTCAACAGGAAATAGGTTAAAAGAAATGGGTTAAGTTATGATCTAGTCATAGAAGAGCCTAGATATACAGCCAATGTATTTGTAAATATACTTTGTGTCTGAGTCTTATTTCTGGGAACAATGGGCTTGAAGGAAAAATCTAATGTCTACAAATGGTGCTTAATGTGGGACACAATTTGTAAATGAATTATCTTTAATATAAATATTATATTGAATTAATTCAGCAGCTGTATTTCTTTTCTTTATGCTAGTCCCTGATATCCACACAAAGAAATGAAGATTTATTTAAAACTGCTCTGCAATAGTTGAAAACTCATTTAGATTGCCTTCATATGAAAATTTTAGGAAGTTTCTACTCTATTAAATTTTCATACTATCCCTCAGTTACCCACTAATTTTTGCTGTCTCCTGTGTTTCATTCTATAACTCCCTCTCCCTCCTCCCTATTTGATCCTGCCTTTCTACCATGGATAATTTTCTATCCTCTTTCACTTTCCTAACAAGATCTATCTGTTCTCTCTAGTCCCTTATTTTGTACCTATCCTCTATTTTTTTTCATTTGTTTTTTGTTTGTTTGTTTGTTTTTGCTTTTGACATTTTGTTTGTTGGTTTAAAAATCTAATATCCTCATATAAGCAGATACAGACGATAACTGCCTTCCTGGCTCTGACATACTCCAAAGATTTTTTTTTTAGTTCCATTCACTTTTCTCATATTTTCATGATATCATTTTTTAAAAGCTGATTGTTAGTCCACATTTTTATCTCTTCTTATGTTAAGGGGCATCTAGGTTGCTTCCAATTTCTGGCTATTATGAACAGAGCAACAATTAATATGGTTGAACAAATGTTTCTGTGGTAGAAAAAAGCATCATTGGGTAAATGCTTATGGGTGTTATAGTTGGATGCTGAGGTACATTGATTCCTAGGTTTCTAAGTAACTGCTGCACTGATATTCACAGTTGTTGTATGAGTTTACACTCTTACAAGGAATATATTTGTGTTCCTCTTATTCCATATTCTCATCAGCTTAAATTATCACTTGTTTTGTTGATCATAGCCTTCTGACAGCTGTAAGAGGAAATCTCAAAATAGATTTGATTTTCATTTAACTGATGGCTAAGGATGTTGAACATTGCTACTTTTCATTTTAATTTTTTATTCATGTTACATTCCAATCACAGTCCCCTTCCACCCTCTCTTCCTAGTCCCACCCTTAAAAGTCCTTTCTCCATTGGTCTCTCCACTTCCCCCCTACTTTAATGGCACACCATCTTGGAGCATCTAGTCCTAGAAGGTCTAAGCATATCCTTTCCTACTGAGGCTCAATCATGCAGTCCAAGTATGGGGGAAGGGCCTCCAATAGCAGGGAGCAGAATCTAACTCCCCATACTGATTGTTTTCTGTTCAGAGTAACTTTTCCTATGGCAATGAATTTAAGGCTATTCCACATTTTTCCTTGCTATCAGTTTAGTGTATCTGATTTAATGTTGAAGCCTTTGATCCATCTGGAGTTGAGTTTTCTTCCAGATGGTAAATATGGATCTACATGCAGCCATATATTTTGACCAGCATCATTTGTTTAAGATTCTTTATTTACTCCAGTGTGTATTTCTGGGCTCTATTAAACATAATGTGTTGATATCTGTGTAAATTTATGTCTAGTACTTCAATTTTACTGATGACTGTTTTGTGGTAATGCCATGCTATTTTCACTACTCTACCTTTGTAGTACAACTTGGACTCAGGGAGGGGGATACCTATAGTTTACTTCTATATTATTATTCAGGATTGTTTTATCTCTCCTTTTATACATGAGTCTGATAATCATCCTTTCACAATCTGTGTTTTGGAATTTGGAAAGGGATTGGATGGGCTTTGCAAATTGCTTTGGTAGTATGGCTATTTTTACTTATTAATCCTACCTCTCAGTGAGTGTAAGTGGGAGATAGTTCAATGTTCTGATAACTTCTTCAATTTTTTTCTTCATAGACTTAATGTTTTTTTATCATACAAGTCTCCTTTTTTGTCATTTGAAGCTATTGTGAAAGATGTTGTTTCCCTGAAAACTATCTGGATAAAACTATCTGGACCTAGGATTTTTTTGAAGGGGGAAGTACTTTACTTTTTTCACTTTCATCTTTTATTTTTTATTGGTTATTTTATGGCATCTCATATCACTTGTCATTTTTGTTTATGATAGCCATTGATTTTCACAAATTAATTTTGTTTCCACCTACTTTGCTGTAGAAGTATATCAGCTCTAGGTATTTAATGGTAGGAATTTCAGAAGTACATACATACACTATAAGATCATCTGCAAATAAAGATACCTTGACTTTTTTCTTTCCAATTTGTATCCCCTTGTTCCCTTTCATTGGGCTTATTTTTCTAGCTAAGTCTTCAAGTACTATATTGAATAGGTATGGAGAGAGTAAAAATCTTTTTCTTGTTCCTAAGTTTAGTGGAAATGCTTTGAGTTTCTCTCCATTTCAGTTGATAGTATCCTTGCTATAAATTATCTTTATTATGGTAAAGTATGTCCCTTGTATCCCTAATCTCTCCAGGACTTTTATCACAAAGGAGTGTTGAATTTGTCAAAGGACATATCTACATATAATGATATGATTATATGCTTTTTTCTTTCAGTTTCTTTTTATGATAGATTACATTTATTGCTTTATTATATTGAGTCATTCTTGCATCTCTAGTTGTGGTAAGGACATGTTTTTCCTTTTTGCTTCATTCCCTGGAGACCCTGCAAATTCTCACAAAATCCAGTCTTTCTCTATCAATCCATCTCTTTCTGTCCTTCATCAAAATCCAGGAGTACTATGTACATGAAAACCCACTTGGAAGATGTTTTTTTAGGTGATGTTCATTTCAGTATGAAGTTATTGCATGTTTTATATCTAAATTTAAAAGGGAAGTTAATCTATGATTTAATTTCTTTGTTGGGTCTTTATGTGATTTGGGTACCATGGTAAGTATGACTTCATAAAATTTGCTAATATTTTGCTAATATTTCTTCTCTTTTAATCTTGTGAAATAATTTGAGGAGTATTGGCATTAATTGTGCTTTTAAAGTCTGATAGAATTCTTTGATAAATTTGATAAATGTGATAAATTGAGTATTGGCATTAATTGTGCTTTTAAAGTCTGATAGAATTCTTTGATAAATTTGATAAATTCTCAGATAAATTTGTCTGGACAAATTTGTCTGATAAATTTGAGGGGGAAGGTATTTTTTTTAGTTTTCATCTTTTATTTTTTATAGGTTATTTTATTTATTTACATTTCAAATGTTATCAGCCTTCCCAGTTTCCCCTCCTAAACCTCCTATCCCATGCCCCCTCCCCCTGCTTCTGTAAGGGAGTTCACCACTTGCCCACTCACCCACTCACCCATTCACCCACTTACTCCCACCTCATCAGCTGATTGTTTACTCCATGGGAACTTTGGGGGGGTCTGGTTAGTAGATAATGTTGTTCTTCCTATGGGATTGCAAACACCTTCAGCTTCTTACCAACCCTACATCTGATAGAGGGCTAATATCCAATATCTACAAAGAATTCAAGAAGTTAGACTGCAAAGAAACAAATAACCTTATTAAAAATGGGGTAAAGATCTTCTTTCAATATTTTGGTTACTGATCTTTCCTATTTACAGTGTCCTTTGCCTTACAGAAGATTTGCAATTTTATGAGGTCCCATTTGTTGATTCTTGATCTTAGAGCATAAGCCAATGGTGTTCTGTTCAGGAAATTTTCCCCTAGGCCCATGTGTTTGAGGCTCTTCCACACTTTCTCTTCTATTAATTTCAGTGTATCTGGTTTTATGTGGAAGTCCTTATTCTACTTGGATTTGAACTTTGTACAATTAGTTAAGAATGGATTGGCTTGCATTTTTCTACATGCTCACCTCCAGTTGGACCAGCACCATTTGTTGAAAATGCTGTCATTTTTCCACTGATGGTTTTAACTCCTTTGTCAAAGATCAAGTGATCATGGGTGTGTGGATTCATTTCTGGGTCTTCAATTCTATTCCATTGATCTTCCTGCCTCTTTCTGTACCAATAACACAGTTTTTTTTAAATCACTATTAATATGTAATACAGCTTGAGGTCAGGGATGGTGATTCCCCCAAAAGTTCTTTTATTGTTGAGAATAGATTTTGCTATCACAGGTTTTTTTTGTTATTCCAAATGAATTTGTAAATTGATCTTTCTAACTCTGTGAAGAATTGAGTTGGAATTTTGATGGGGATTGCATTGAATCTGTAGATTGTTTTTGGCAAGATTTTTACTATATTAATCCTACCAACCCATGAACGTGGGAGATCTTTCCATCTTCTGAGATTTTCTTTGATTTCTTTCTTCAGAGGCTTGAAGTTCTTGTCATACAGATACCATCACTACATCAAATAGAGGGCCAATATCCAATATATACAAAGAACTTAAGAAGATAAACTCCAGAGAAACTAATAATCCTATTAAAAGATGGGATACAGAGCTAAACATATAATCCTCAACTGAGAAATACCAAATGGCTGAGAAGCACCTAAGGAAATGTTCAACATCATTAGTCATCAGGGAAATGTAAATCAAAACAACCCAGAAATTCCACCTCATACCAGGCAGAATGGCTAAGATCAATAAGTCAGCAGATATTGGCAAGGATGTGGAGAAAGAGGAACACTTCTCCATTGTTGGTGGGATTGGAAGCTGGTAAAATGACTGTGGAAATCAGTCTGGCAGTTCCTCATAAAACTGGACATAGCACTACCTGAGGACCCAGATATACCACTCCTGGGCATATACCCACAAGTTGCTCCAACATATAATAAGGGCACATGCTCCACTATGTTCACAATAGCCTTATTTATAAGAGCCAGAAACTGGAAAGGACCCAGATGTCCTTAAAGAGAGGAATGGATACAGAAAATGTGGTACATTTACACAATGGAGTATTACTCAGCTCTTAAAAACAATGAATTCATGAAATTATTAGGCCAATGTATGGAATTAGAAAATATCATTGTGAGTGAGATAACCCAGTCACAAAAGAAGTCACATGGTATCTACTCACTGATAAGTGAATATTAGCCTAAAAGCTCTGAATATCCAAGATACAAGTCACAGTCCATATGAAGCTCAAAAGAAGGAAGACCAAAGTGCAGATGCTTCAGTCTTTCTTAGAATGGGCAACAAAATATTCATACAAGGAAATACAGAGACAAAATGTGGAGCAGAGACTGAAGGGAGGGCCATCCATATGGACTGCCCCACCGAAGCCATCCCACATACAGACACCAAACACAGATGCTATTTTGGATGCCAAGAATTGCTTGCTAACAGGAGCCTTGTATAGCTGTCTCCTGGGAGACTCTGCCAGTGTCTGACAAATACAGAGGCGGATGCTCCCAGCTAACCATTGGGCTGAGCACAGGGTCCACAGTGGAGAAAAGACTGAAGGAGCTGAACGGATTTACAACCCCATAGGAAGAACAACAATATCAACTAACCAGATCCCTCAGAGCTCCCAGGGACTAAACCACCAAACAAAGAGTACACATGGAGTGACCCATGGCTCCAGCTGCATATGTTGCAAAGGATGGCCTTGTCAGGCATCAGTGGAAGGATAGGCCCTTGATCCTGTGAAGGCTTGATGCCCCAGTGTAGGGGAATGCGAGGGTGGGGAGGCAAGAGTGTGTGGGTGGTTGGGGAGCACTTTCACAGAAGTAGGGAGAGGGAGGATGGGATATGGGGTTTCATGAAACTAGGATGGACATAACATTTAAAATGTAAATAAATAAAATATTCAGTAAAAAATGGGGTACAGAGCTAAACCAAGAATTCTCAACTGTATAATTTTCAATTGCCAAGAGGCACCTAAAGAAATGGGAGGGATGCTTTTTATCACTACTTCTATTTTAATGTGGCTTACATGTTTGCTTACATTGCTTATCTGATCTTGATTTAACTTTGTTATGTTCTATTTTACAAGAAAATTTATCCATTTCCTTTAGATTTTCAATTTTGGTAGTATAGTTTCTTAAGTGTGTCCTTATGACTATTTGTTTCTCCCTACTGACTGTTGTTATGTTTCCTGTGTATTTTCTTATGTTGTTAATTTGGATCTTCAATGTGTTTTTAATTCCTTTGGCTTAGGGTTTAAATTTTTTTTTTCCTCAAAAAACCAACTCCTTGTTTCTTGATTCTTTCTTTTATTTTATTTTTGTTTATACTTTACTCATTTTAGTCATGAGTTTTTTTCTTGCTGTTTACTCAATTTGGTCCCATTTCTTCTGTGATTTTAGAAATTTAAGGTGTGCCATCTTCAATATATTTTTAGGTATTAAGAGCCAACCTGTAGAAAAGGGACTCATTCAGAGGTGCTAGGAAAGATGAATGTTCCAGAAGGATCTTTGTAGTGTCAAAGGAATAGAGATAGATATGGAAGATGTGCCCCTGAAAGTTGTTTCCTACAGGGATTGGGATTAAGACTAGAGAATGGAAAATGGAGGACAGGGAGGTTAATAAAACTACTCAACTGATCCCCAGGCAATTGTGGCCCAGCAGGTACAGAGTGCCTCTGGATGTTGGTGACTTACACAAAAAAATTGGCTAGTAGAGAAAGGCTGCATACAGTGAGAATTTGGAGAGTCTCCAGGGAAGGCAGGCAGAAAGGAATGACAGGACCTTGCAACTGTTACAGGGCTGGGGATGTGACTTGGGAATTAGAATTAGAGGACAGGAAGGAGAGTAAAGTTTGTCTAACTGATTTCATGGTGGTGGCCAGCAGGTTTTCAGGTATATCGACCTTTGCTGTTGCTGTTGTTGTTGTTCCTATACATTCTTGGCTGGTTTCATTTGTTACTCTTCTATTTCTTACTACCAAGTTATGATATGGTAGGTTTGCTTTACCACTTCAAGCGCCTCCCCACCAATCTCTCTTGTTTCATATGAGTGGAAATTATGAGAAGAAAAATCGATGGAAAGATGGGAATAAATGTGCTATACTTAAAAAGAACAGGAAAAAATAAAATTCCCGAGACAGAAATAAGTCAAGGCATCTAAGCACTAGATAAAAAATTGTACTATCATTACATGGGGCTTCAATTGGGTACATTTTACATTTTGTATCTTTACTGTCTGGTTTTGGGTGTCAACTTAACAGAAGCTGGAGTTTTCACAGAGAAAGGAGCCTCACTTGAGGAAATGCCTCCATGAGATCCAGCTGTAAGGCATTTTCTCAATTAGTGATTAAGGGTGGTGCCATTCCTGAGCTGGTAGTTCTGGGTTCTACAAGAAAGCAAGATGACAAGGCAAGGGAAGCAAGCCAGTAAGCAGCACCCCTCCTTGGCCTCTGCATCAGCTCCTGGTTCCTGACCTGCTTGAGTTTCAGTCCTTAAATCCTTTGGTGATGAATAGCAATGTGAAAGTCTAAGCTGAATAAACCCTTTCCTCCCCAACCTGCTTCTTGATCATGATGTTTGTGCAGGAATAGAATCCCTGACTAAAACAGTATCAATCTATTATACACACATGTGACATTCTCCATTAGGCTGATGCATACAGTAGGGGACAGGACTTGAGCACACGCAAAGTCATGGAATTACTCTAGTATGCTTCTTTATTACTATGATTAAAGTCATGAACAACCTGAAATTAAAGGTTTTATTTCATCTTTATATGTTATGGTGTCTCATCAAGAGAACCTAAGATAGAAACTCAGAGAAGGAGCTCTGTTCTGAAACCTCAGTGGAACGCACCTTTCTATTTTTTTTCTTGGCTCGCTTGGTTGGCATTTTTTATATATACTAAGCCCACCTGCTAAGAGATGACACTGCATACAATGTGTTTGAGCGCCTTTACATCAACTAGGAATTTAGAAAATATCTTAAAAGACCAATCCACAAGTCAACCTTACTTAGACAATACCTCCCTAGGTATGCCAATTTGATAACAAAGATTAACAATCACAGAGATCAAAAATAGTTTGAAAAATAGGTAGAATACAATTATTATTATTAGAAGTGTATGCTAAATATGGTGGATCAGATAAATATATCTAGCACATGAGAAGATGAGACATGAGTATGATGAGTGTCAACTGTGTCTAGACAAAATAGCCCAAAGACCCAATCACCAAAAACAGTGCCAAAATAGGAACATGTATATATTTCATGATAGAAATATATGGGATGGATAGATGGATAGATAAATGGAGATAGATAGATAGATAGATAGATAGATAGATAGATAGATAGGTAGATAGGTAGACAGAACGATATAGGTTAGAAGGATTTAAAAGTCAACTAAGTTGAGTAAATTTATAACAAAATATTTTATTACTGACATGTAGGTTGAATTTATTATGCAAAATAGAATTAACAATCAGATATACAATAAAACAAGAAATTTGGGACAGCAGAAAAGAAAATATAGCAATATTGGAATGTCCTATGTCTATTGATAAAATAGATAACTATGAATCCATAGAACTATATGATTTTCCCCATCAATATTTATCTTCACAGCATACAAGAATGTTGTACTAGGAATAATGTACTAATATAAAAGGCAAATATAAACATGTTATAAATTAATGCTGAAGTCATATATTAATTGTATCTTAATCTATCAAAATAGACACTGATGTATAGATAAAGTACTAATAAACTGATAGAACAGTCATAATAAATTTAAAATTAAAACTCTGCTTATCTTTATGCTAAATTTTCTCATGTCCACCTATGTTCACCAATTTTTCACTCTGTTAAGATATAGCAATCATAAGGCTCTGACCCTAGGATATTCAGTGTTGATAAATGCAGATATCCTTGACTCAAGGGTATCTGAATACAAACACATACATACATACATACATACATACATACATACATACATACACACACAAACACACACACACACACACACACACAGAGAGAGAGACAGAGAGAGAGAGAGAGAGAGACAGAGAGAGAGAGACCTTGACAATCAAATTATAAACCTCAGTATGCAAAGTGGCTAATTGTCCTCAGTTATTTTTTATCCACTAATTGGATAGTTATTACTATTTAAACATACCTGACAAGTTAGATATATGCAAGGGTACATAAAATGAAAAGTATTCTAGCAAATTTTCTGAGATGAATAATAACATAAACTTTGTCCTCAGTAAAAACTTATTCACCAGATGGTGAAGAATGGAGTTCTTAATCCACCTTTGCAGACATGTTTTCCAAGCATCGTACAAAGCCTTTCAAACTGAAATGAGTAAATATTATGCTGATTGATACACAAGATGTTACATTTCAAACTTCAACTCTTCCTGGATGGATGTTCAAAACACCCTTATTTGGATTCTATTATCCACTGTTCTTTCTAAGGTTTACGTGTACATGAGAATGATTTTCAACAGTTTATTTAATTGGCCTGATAATAATGAAAGAAAAAAATTATGAAGGGCTAATTTTGCCTAATTTACTTAAATATTGCCTTTTAGAGATGATAAAGAATAATTGAAAAGTGAAAGCTGTGCAAAACTTCACTAAATTCATATGATGTTTGCAATGGGAATATACTACAATGTCAATATTTTATAGAATAGATTAGCCTTTGTTGATAAAAATCAGAAAGCATATTCTCATTGGCATATATACATACATATATATATATATATTACTATTATATCCTTATGATAAATACCCTTTATATTCCACATTTTGTGTTATAACTATGATTACTTTTAAGGATCCATATGCTACACATAATCTGGCATACCGAGACATCTAAGTATGTTAAAACATTGTGAGTTTGTTTTTATTTTTTTTATACTTGTCCCTTAATCACTTAAACACTTCCCTCAAGTGATTTCAAAGTCCAGGACCATGAAAACTGTAATGTTCTGTAGTTACATATTATCTAGTAAACAAACATACTTCCTTGAAGAAACATAAAAATGTAAAGTACAGTATAGAGATTTCTACTTTAACTTAATTAACACAAGACTAAGGAATATAGTCTTCAATCATATTTATTGAACAACAAAAATATATTTTTTGATGAAATTTAAATGGTGATGAACCTACGTATAGTCCTCCTTTGTAACTGGGAAACAAATGTTAAATCTGAGTGAAACTTACTAAGACTATTTAAAGTACTGACTTATGAAATATGGAAGTTATTCCATGAGATGATTCTCACAGAGAGTATAAAGTATATGAGTTTAAAGCTGCACATTCAGCCAATGGGTGACATACATTTTATTCAATAAGCCTCCAATATAAATTTCATATCTGATATACTTCTGAAAATCTCACCAACTTTAGGTAGAATTGATAATAATTTATTTGTGTGAGTTAGGAGCTATCAAGGAATAATCTCTTTTGTTTCATTAGAAAAATATACTTCTAACATAATCTTTTGGTTAGTATTCACACCTATTTTGTTTCTACAATTTATGAAGATATTTGCTATGAAATTATAGTAGAAAGTATATAATAATTTTTATATATTTGTGACAATTATATTATCATATATTATCTCTTATTTGCAAATAAAATCTGAAGCTCAGAGAAGTTAAAAAGATGCTGTCAATTTATACAAGTTAGCATATGTAATAAGCGGGAGAGCTATAATTTTACATGTATTCAGTCTAACTCTTTCCAAACCTTAAAAATAATCACTGAATGAAAAATCAAATGCATTTTTTCTTGAGGAATGGAATGTCAGGTATCACATGGACAGCTTCTAGTCCATGGAGGTCTTGGTAGAACAAATTTTGAATTAGACATCAAAGCTCTGTAAGGATAAAATAACCCCATGTATCCCATTCTTTCTTATCCCTTTACAGATCAATCGAAAGGCACTAAGATTTTCCATACTTAACATAATATGATTAAAGAAAATAAGGTTCTACTGCAAAAATACCTAAAGATTCAGTGCATCCTATTTTCTACTGTTTTTATATATTGCAGTGTCCAAGACTATTCCAGCTAAGTGCTCACACAGTATAGCAGGTTCCAGAAGCTCCATGGCAGTAGTGTACATTATAGGTATTAAATTTACCCTATAAACTTCAGTGAACTTAGGCAGAACTCTACAGCATTCTAGGCTCCACTTGGTTAATAATTAAACAAGATTAATAATATCAGCCACACATGGTTACTATAAAATACTAAATATTACAAATAAAGGTGTTTTGTAGAACATAAACCCATCATGATCTATAATTTAAATTATATATTTGCTTCCGTGGTTGTTTGCATAAGTATGGCCTCCATAGACTCATATGTTTGAATGTTTGGCCCATGGGGAGCAATACTATTAGGCAGTGTGGCCTTGTTGGGGAAAATGTGTCACTGTGGGGGCAGGCACTGAAGTCTCATATGCTCATGCTACACCACGATTGCACATAATCTCCTTATGCTGATTATAGATCCATATATATATGACTCTCAGCTCCTTCTCTAACACCATGTCTGTCTACATACCACCATGTTTCCTGCCATGGTGATAATGTAATAAACCTCTGAAACTGTAAGCCAGCCCTATTTTAAACCATTTTCTTTAAAAGAGTTTCTGGGATCATATTATCCATTCACAGAAATATAAACCCTAATCAAAACAGTTTACAAACATGTACATGTTAATTCAGGTATTTTCTGCCTCAATATTTTATTTTAAAATAAACACTTATGAGTATGGTTAATTGCCTATACAGTTCAGAATTACTGGTGTATTCTATTTTTATAAAAGTTTAAACTTTTGGTCATAAGTACATGCATTCAATGCATAACTGTATAATTTGTTTTAAATATATACTTGTGGTATTTTCTCAAATATCATATAGGTTATCACAAGATCATGGTTTATTTTGTTTTCTGGCCTAAAATATATATAATCAACTTCTATCTTGTTATTATGTATAATTAATGCATGAAATACTCACAAAAATAATACTTTCATGATTCAATAAACTATATTCACTGTAATAGAAATTTCATAAAAGTTGTAATATTAGCAATAAAAAAGAGCTTTGGTATACTGATTCATTACTATTTTTAATTCATATTTCCTTTCTTATCAATTCATATTTTATATTAATATATTTTTCTTAAGAATATTTGACTGTCTTTTTCATCCTATTTTTCTATAAAATAAGATGTGAACATGTGTGAATGTATTAATTATTAACTTTATTTATAAATTAAGATCATATTTTCCAAATTCTATGTATTGCTTCTGAATACTACAAATATTGAAAGAGAACTTACCTATATCAATTTTAATGTAACATAAATATTACTGTTTGTGGTAAAATATATTTCAATTACTGGAACTAAATGCATAATTATAAAAGCATAAACATAGGAGATTACTAGTAGAATTACAATAATTCAAGGTTTATCTACATTTTCATTATACCTGTATTTCTACAGTTTTGAAAATTGTTTATACAATGAATATTTATAATTCAACATAAGTGATTTAAATTCTTCATAGTAACCAGGCTCTGAAATACACTGTAAATTTTATTAAATCTTATATCTGTCATAATATTGAGAATTACATGCTTATTTGGACAAACAACATAAATGAAAATCTATTGCATACAATAAGCATAAATTTTGGTACAGGTCCATCCCAAACTTGGACAAAGGAGTGTATAGTGTTAAGGAAAGTTTCTTATACTTAACAATCAGAAAAATAAATGTTTTTTATAACTTTTACAATATATTAAATAAATATAGGTTGCTTGTAGACTCAATTATTTAAATGGATGGAATTTAAAGTTGAATTATGTTAATAGAGACAACAAGCTATGTTTAGAGAAAGTTTTTATTAAGTCACAAAGTATTCTATTACATATAGTATATTGCATGTAACTTTGTACTTACCTTGTGACATTGAGAACTACAGAAATAGAGAATAAAACTGCATATTCTCCAGGTGGTAATAATGACTCAGAACTATTCCACCAGAATGGAATTATTTTGAGAAAATGACATTTCTCATTAATCCCATTATAAGCTACCTAATATTCAAATAGTAGAAAGTTTTAATTATTTTTAAAAACATTTTATTAATTCCTTTTAAATCTCATGCAATGTATTTTGAACATATTCACCACCTCAACTACCCCTCCCTGCCCCTTTGATTCATGAAAAATTTATCAAATAAATTTGTTTGCTAGGTCAATAATCCATTTTAAATGAGTACTAGAGTACTTTAAACTACACAAAAATTAAGCCATTGCGTATCCATTATGACCACAAATTGTAAAAGCCAATGAGTAGTGACTTTATGAAGTTGCTGTTGCTACTTACAGAAGCCAGAAAGGTAAAGCCTCCAGTATAAGATTGCAAAAGAAGACTTAGTAGTAAAACCTATGCTTAATAATATTATATTTATAACGATACCTTAGATACAGCAACAAAAGAAAAATAGAATAAATATCATAATTTAGCTTTCTTTAAAGCTTCTCTTCTTTGAATTGTATTATTAAATAAACTTAAAAAGAAACTACATATTAGAAGATTATCTTTCCAAAATAATTTAATAAATATTATAAGCAATATGTAGAGTAAATTTAAATAATATGATAGAATAGTCAATACTAAGAAAAAATGATTCACTGACTCAGGAACATATGGATTAAAAGAAACTAAATCTTATACCTAGTGAAATGTCAGTAAATGTTTATGAATTGTATAATTTGAACTATATATTGCAATTGTCATTATAATATTAGGATTGAAAAGAAACAGATAAATGCTTATAAGTTGAAAATAAAAATCTGAATTAAAAAATGTATATAAGATATCAACAGAAATATTCACAGTGAGGAATACAGATGTCAGATATATTTGCATGTGAAAAAATACCCAGTATAATAGCATATTAGGATATTATGATTTTAAAAAAAATGAAAAGACTTGACTACAAAATATTATAATGATAGAAATTAAAAGACTGATGGCCCAAATATTAACAAAGAATAGAGGAACAGTAAATTCATCCATTTCTTCTACAGATACAACACTGTCAAGTCACTTTGGGAAAGAGTTATAGTATCCCTTATAAAATCTAAATGAAATGGATATTTTTCTAGACAGATACCAGGTACCAAAGCTAAATCAGGACCATTAAACTACCTAAATAGTCTTGTAACTCCTAAGAAAATAGAAACAGGTATTAAGAATCTTCCAACACCCCCCCCAAAAAAGGCCAAGGCCAGATAATTTTTTGTACAGAATTCTATCAGACCTTCAGAAAACTCCTAATAACAATACTTCTTAAACTATTCCACAAAAGAAAAACAGAAGGAACACTACCTAATTTGTTCTATGAAGACATAGTTACACTGATTGCTAAAACAAACAAACACCCAAGAAACAGAACTTCAGACCAATCTTCCTAATGAATATCAATTCAAAAATGTTCAATAAAATTCTTGCAAACTGAATCCAAGAAACCACCAAACCATCATTCATTCTGATCAAGTAGGCTTCAACCTAGGGTTGCAGGGATGGTTCAGTATGAGGAAAATCTATCAACAATCTACCACATAAACAAATTCCAAGGAAAAAAACACATGATCATCTCATTAGATACTGAAAAGTCTTTTACAAAATATAACACTCTTGCATGATAAAAAACCTTGGAAAGATCAGGAATTCAAGGTACCACCTAAACATAATAAAATCAATATACAGCAAACCAACAGCCAACACAAAATTAAGTGGAGAGAAACTTGAAGCAGTACCACTAAAATCAGGGAAAAAGCAAGGCTGGCAATCTTCTCCCTGTTTATTCAATATAGTACTTGGAGTTGTAGCTAGTTCAATTACACAATAAAATGAGGTCAATGGAATACAAATCGGAAAGGAAGAAGACACGGTATACATAATCAACCCCAAAACTTTTACCAGAGAACATGTACAGCTGATAAACAACTTCAGCAAAATGGCTGAATATAAAATTATCTCAAAAAATAACTAGCCTTCCTCTACACAGAGGATAAATGGAATGAGAAAGACATTAGGGAAACAACACCTTTCAAATAGTCACAAAGAATGTAAAATACCTTGGGCTAAATTTATCCAAGCAAGTAAAAGATCTGTATGAAAAGAACTTCATGGATCTGAAGAAAGAAATTGAAGACCTCACAAGATAGAAAGATTTCCCATGCTCATGGATTGGCAGGATTAGTATGACAAAAATTGCCATTTGCTGAAAGCAATCTACAGATTCAATGCAATCTGCATCAAAATTCAAACTCAATTCTTTACAGAGATGGAAAGAGCAATTTTCAACTTCATCTGGAATAAGAAAAATCTCAGGATAGTAAAAATAATTCTCAATAATAAAAGAACTGGGAAAATCATCATCCCTGACCTCAAGCTATACTACAGAGCATTTGTGATAAAAACAAACAAACAAACAAACAAAAACATGGTATTGGTACAGAGACAGGCAGGCAGATCAATGGAAAAGAATTGAAGACCCAGATATAAACCCTATCCATTTCCTATAAAGATGTTCTTGAATTGTTAGTGGTGCAAGATTTGTGTTTTATCTTGTGAATGTGGTACTTTATAACTGATCAGAGCATGCTTGTTTACTCCTGCAGCACTTATATCACAATTGCACAAGTGGGTATGTCTCATCAGACAGGTTATTTCTAAAGCTTGTAAGACTCACAGATGAATAAAGTTGGTGACTATTCTTTTCCTATGATGGCAAACATAACCCTAGACAGTATGAAAGGTTACTACTTGCATGATATTTCCATGTCCTGGGACTCAAATGGATGCTACCTTCACCAATAAGGTCTTACCACCAATTTCTGAAGGGTAATCAGTAGTATTAACTGTAATATTTGGAGTCCTATGAGATCTCATTAGTCTATAACAGGTAGGATTATTAATTTTATGGTAACTTATTTTTTTCAAATTAGATTTCTAAGGTATTGTGAAATTTGCTTTCAAAAATTTCTCTGGTGTGGTCAGTATTGAGTGCAAGTTTTCTCCTTTACTGTATTCTTTTATCCTTTATTACTTTACAGTTGTATAAACTTTGATGTATTTAGCAGAATTCATAGTATTTATTTCTAATAATATTTATATTGTAGAAGATTAGATATTCTACATTCATCTTATTATCTTAGGGGTTACCTTAAAAACGACATTAATTTCCTTGGAATAGTCTCTTTTAAAGGAGTGCCTCAGTTGCTACTTCATATATAACAGAGAGTAGAGTCTTGGGAAAATAGCTTTACATTTATACTTAAAACATTTTAAATTTATTTTTAAAAATTCTTATTCCTTGAGAATGTTGTAGATGTATGCCATGTATTTTAATAATATAAAATTTATTAGGCTTTTCCTACTCCTCCCTGACACATTTTCCCTACTTTTATTCCTTCCCAAGTGCAAATTCATGTCCTCTTCATTTTACTATTATCCATGCGATATAGTGTTGCCAGTATGGTTTCTATGGTTTTAGAACTATTCAGCAGAATAGGGAAAACCAATAGAGGCCACACACCTGATAAAAATGTCTCTCCCTCTCTCATTGCTGTAAACTGTCAGTGGCTGGTCAGGTAGGAGTAGTCTTGTGAGGCACTTCCTCTGCTGTTATGGAAGACTGATTAGCTTAACGTACAGCACTCATGCAGGCAAACACAGCTTCTGTGTACTCATGAGTGTAGTGATACAGTGTTTCGCTCTGGTCTTCCATGACCTCCGGCTTTTACAATATTTCTATGTCTTCTGCTTCATGTTCCCTGATACTCCTGAGGAAGAGCTATAACATAGATGTCCCTGTGATTTCCATAGCACTGGGAGCTTAGCCTCGGGCTGGGTCCTCTCAGAAACAACCTAGGTAATGTTGGTAAGGGACAAGACTTGGTCTTTCAGGAGATTAGGGTTGCTTTCTATAATAATGTTTACTTGTATAAGTTACAATGAACCCAGAATCTGGAAGTAACACCTGTTGCTTAATGGCCAAGAGTTAAGAAATGGATTAATTTCTAGAGCTCCTTTCTCTCTTGCCCAGAATCCTCTACTGTCACTTGCCAAGCCAAAGGGAGTTTTGTACTGATAAACTTTCATTGAATCAGGAGAAGAGAGTCACACTTCCAAAATGAAGAGTTTTTACACATGCAAATGTTCATAGATTCATACATACCATAAGTTCATACATTCTTTCACACATTCTTGCCAATACTGCCTATTTGTCTAAAACTTAATTACACACAGATTCTAATACTTACACAAACCTAAGGAGCAAAATTCCAAGCATCAGTGAAGAAAAAATTTACTCATTCTTGATGAAAAATAAGCTTCATTCAACCTTTGCTGTACAGAGGAAAAAAAATTCAATCTTCTACCCTTTTATTGCTAAATGAATTAACTGCAAGACTGTAAAAAAATAAAAAAGAAGTGTTTTGTCTTCTTTAATAAGATTAAGCCTGTCTGGCTATTAAGAAAAATCTTCTACCCCATGGAAAAGAGTTTGCAGTAAGAAGAAACATTGTCTCTTTTCATTTCTCTCTTATGGTCTGTTACATTCTGCTATGTTATATCTTTAACATTCAATTTTGCTTATACTCTGAATCTCTTCTATTCTTCTTCTGGATCTTTAATTCTGCTTTCTTTTTCTTTGTCTCTCCTCAACTGCTTAGCCCTCTCATCTCTATAATGTGTCTATCCTATTCCCCATCTGCTTCCTTAATCCTGTTCTCTCCTTCTGCCTCCTAATTTATCATTTCTAGTTTTAATAGTTTCCCAGGACACATGATCACATTGTATTCCAGTTATCGATACTTTGCCACAGTTCAAACGTAAACTCAAATCATAAACTAAATAAGAAAATTGCAACAGAGATGTTTACATGTATTTTCATTAAGACTAGTTATCTAACTTGAATTCATTATCTGTCTATAGCTCCACAGGTTCATAGAGAGAATAAAACTATAATTTTTACCTCTGAGATAACATTTAAGATTTTGTATAGATAAACCCAGTCAATATTTTATATTATGTTCTTACACCTACAATACATTGTACATTCATAGTTTATGGCTTTATTTAAGTATACTATAGCCTAGAGGAATGTATTCCTAAATTTTAAATTCAGCACAATTGGCCCATGACACATGAAGAATTGCAGAGTCCCAGTTACAGCTTTCATATTACAAAGTATTCTAATAACAGTTATTATTATAAAGGGCTTAACAATTACAAGTATAATTTTAGGAATTCTCATAGAATCATCATTAGGAATTAAGAAATCATCTATTTGTCTATATAGCATCAGTATAAGACAGTACACCTTTGTTAATATGTAGAAAGTCTGCTCAATAGAGTAGGCTAATGCCCAGGAATGTTTGGATTAATTTAATAATGACAGGAAATAGCAGGGATCAATGCTGAGGCTTGTCCTTTGGGACTTGCCTCCAAGGGCTCATTCATTGAAGTTCCATGATGATCCATCTCTTGAAGATCACCTACTAGCCTTTAGCCTCTCCTAGATGACTCCTGATACCATAATCACTTACTTTATGCAATTCACCAGCTGGGAGTATCCGTATTAACCTCCATCCATTGAAAATAAAACTATTTTTGTTAAGGGTTGAGATAGAAAATTACATATGTATCAATAGTTTTCAACATAAGTTCACTAATAGCAAAAGTGTTCTACTCTGGAAAAAAATGATAATAGATGAAGCCATGTGTATGAGTGGGGCAAGATTTTACATGAGGTATCTCTGTATCTTCTATGTTTTGCTATGAACATTATCTTTTCTTTAAAGGGATTTTCAGAAAAAAATGGCTATACCTCTGTAAATTAAAAATTTATATAATTATCTCCTTATGATTGAAAAGGTTTTATGGACTTATGGAATTAAATTATTATCACAAAAGCTTCAATTTTATGATAGCTTGGTTTTATATATTAATATGTTGGTAGTTTTGTTAATTTGTTTGTCACATACATACCAGAATACTCGTTTATTTTTATATAACTAAAGAAATACAGATATTTAGATAGTTTGGTCATTGTAAAAATATTAACAACCATGCTAGTGAGATAGATCAACAGGTAAGAGAGGTCACTGTTCTTACGCATGCCCCAAGATCAGTTTTTGGTACCCAAATCATGAAACTCATAACGTAACTACTCTAAGGCCAAATCAAACACCCTCTGGCCTCCATAGGTACCTCCATGTATGTGATGCACAGGAATTCAAACTGATGCACAAAAATAACACAATAAATCACTTTTAAATATTTATTAGCAAAAATTCAATAAAATATGCAGGTATATGCAGGTATACTGAAGAAGCAAGTGTTCCATTAGCAATTAATATGATTTGAATAGAAGCTACAGTAAAAAAATTAAGATGGAATTAATGTAACCAAGGATATATAGCAAAGACATCTCTAATGAAACCTTAAAACACTGAAGAAAAGCAATTAGAAGTATAATAAAAGGTAGGGAGACATTCCACATACACATATTGAATAAATCAGCATTGTAAAACCAGCTATACTAATGAAAGGAATCTTCATATTCAATGCAATCATAATAAAAGTTTTAGCAACAGTCATAATGTCAATTAAAATAAAACAAAATTTATACATTAGCATAGGAGACACTGGATTACCAAAGAGCTGCTGAACAAAAGGATTATAGCATAAGGTATCAATATATCTCATTACAAGTTAGGCTACAATGACAAGAACATAGACATTATAATAGTGGTATAAGAAGAGACACATACATCAATGTAATAGAATGAGTATCTATTTCCAAAGTCCTATGATTAGATTATCCAATTTTCAATAAATATACCAAAAATACACACATTGGAAAAAAAAGACAACATCATCAACAAATGGATCTCTGAAAACTGGATGTCTAACTTCAGAAGAATAAAATTAAGTATTTATTTCTCAATCTGAACATCAAAGACATTAACAGAAGATTAGAAATTCTGAAACTGTTATGGGAACAAGTGAAAAATACACTTCAAGGAATAAGCATAAAAAACTATGAGTAGGATTTGCATCACTATGAAAATAAGGCCAATAACCAACAAAAGGGATATCATGAAATTAAAAAAGAAATTGTTCAGTAAATTGAAGAAAAACACTAAAAGTGGGAGAAAAAGCATGGGAGAAAACCTTTGACAACTACAAATCTGAGGGAAAGTCTCTATTTAGAATATGTGAAATATGCAAGAAAATGAACAAAGAAAACAAAATAAAAGATTGGAAATATCTAGAAGACCTGTCCTTTGTTCCCCAAAAATAACAGTGACAGTGGGTGGCTCAACAGCTTCTAATTCTGACCTCTGTGGGCACACAAACATGGTAAAATTCTCTCTCTCTCTCTCTCTCTCTCTCTCTCTCTCTCTCTCTCTTCCTCCTTCCCTTACTCCCTCCCTCCTTCACTCTGCCTTCTTATATACACACTAAAAGCAAAACAAAAATATAGAGTTAAACTACCACATTAATCATTGGGACATGGAACTGAACATATTTATCAAAAGAAGAAATATATTTTTTAAAGTGTTGAACATCATTTGCCATAAGGGAAATAATAGTTACAAGTACATAGAAACAAGAACACATCTACATTTGGCAGAGGTATACACTGATATAGCCATTATGGATTTCATTAATGATATTTCTAAAATATATAAAAATAGAATTATATGATTTGCCTTTATGACTCCTGGGCAATGTATTCAAAGATTCTCAAAAGCAAAAATACACATCTATATTTGTTGTAGCTTTAGTCATAAGAGCTAGGAAATTGAAATTAGCCAATATAACTTCCAACTGGGTGAATGAATAATTTAAAAGATGTATATGGTGATTTCAATATGTTTGGCCCATAGGGAGTGGTACTGTTAGGAGGTGTGGCCTTGTTGGAATTGTGTCAGTGAGTGTTCAGTCTCTACCCACTGCAGAGAAAGTTTCTTCCTAGCTGCCTGAGGATGTCAGACTCTCCAGCACTATGTACCTACATGCTGCCATGCTTCCTGCTATGATGATAATGGACTAAATATCTGGAACTGTAAGCCAGTCCCAATTAACTGTTTGCATTTATAAGAATTGACTTGATCACAGTATCTCTTCATTGAAATGGCAACTCTAACTAAAACAATGTGTAGTAGTCACAGCAGAATTTGATTTATTTATAATGATAAAGAAAACACTGAAATTTGTGAAAAATTTGGTGAAATTGGAAAATACTATTCTAAGTAAGGCAATCCCTGAAAGATAAAAAAATACATATTCTTCCTTATATATGGATCAAAGCTTTGAATTTTCATGTCTGTGTATTTAATTTAAAGTATCTATTAGCTTTCAGGAAGTGAAAAAGGGACCATGAAAGGGAGAGTAGAAGAGGACTTAAGTGGAAAAGGGGAAATAAAACACATGCATCTGAATGTGTGTATTATAGAAAGCTGGGAGTAAAAGTCTTAAGCAGTGATAAGAGTGGACGTTAAGGTAATAGAAGGGGATATGGTAAGTGAACAAAACTAAGGTTGTATAAAAAAACTGCTATGTTAAATGACTATTTTATGAACAGTAGTCTATTTTTAAAGCAAAATTTTAAAAAATTGAAAGAAATTGAACATAAACATGGGTTGTTAAATTCAAACCTCACTACCATGGTGTAATTTGTCTCCCATCCCTCCTCCTTCTGAACTTACATACCTCACCATTCCCCAGTTGGAGCCCCTTTTCTGGTTATTCCATTTCACACTTCCTATCCTTTGTATCCTGTTATTCCCTTCCCAAGTTCACTGTCCATCCTATCATACTTTTATATTTTCAAGGCTTCTATAATTATTTCATGTTGTATATACACATTTGAGGATTGGAGCTAGTAACCACAGATGACAAAATCATGTGGCATTTTGTATTTTTGAATATGTGTTATTTCACTTAATATAACCTTTTCCAGTCTATCCATCTACCAATATGTATATACATATATATGTATATATTTCTATACATATATATGACTATATATATGTATATATATATATGTATATGACTTAATTGTTCTTCATAGTTAGATAATATCCCATTGAGTATAAGTATTAAATTTTCATTATCTATTTATCTGTTAAGGGCATTTAAGTTGTTTCTATTATTTCCTGGCTCTTATGAATAGGATGATAGAGAACATGGCTAAGCAAGTATCTGTGAAATAGGATATCAAGTCCATCGGGCACATACCAAGAAATGCTATATCTGCTTCAAAACTTCTAAGTTTTTTTTGCAGTGTTTTGAGGATTCCCCATACTCATTTCTGGAGTGTATGTACCAGCTGTCATTCCCACCAACCTAGAAATGGCAGCATTAAAAAAAGTGGAATAATGGTTGTGTCAATGGACATGTTAATGTGGAAGGGAGTAGTTTCCATGCTATCCCACCCCTAAACAAAAAGGAGAGAAAACAAATGACTACTGAGATAGGAAAAATTAGGTTTTTCTAGGGATGTGCTCCCTTATTGGTTGTCTAATATAAAGTGGCAAAAAGTTAAGTCTTTAAACCATATAAATACCAACAACAAATATAAATTCAGTTGGTTATATGTGTGCATGTGTATGTGTGACAGAAAGTGACAATAGTAAAAAAAAAAGGCTATGAATTTGAGTGTGGGGGACATAAGAGAGGCTCAAGGGATGGTAATTGGGAGGGGTGGGACAGTGGAAAGAGAAGATATTTGAGTGTTTTAAAACTGAATTTCAGCCAGGCAGTGGTGGCACATGTCTTTAATCCCAACAATTGAGAGGCAGAGGCAGGCTGATTTCTTAGTTTGAGGCTAACCTGGTCTACAGAGTGAGTTCCAGGACAGCCAGTACTGCACAAGAGAAACACTGTCCTTAAAAACAAAAAACAAACAAACAAACAAAAATCCAAATCAAAACAAAACAAAATTACCTCTCCATTTCAATTTAAAATATATTATTTATTTTTTATTAGATATTTTCTTTATTTACATTTCAAATGTTATTCCCTCTCCTGGTTTCCCCTCTGAAATCCCTCTATCCCCTCCCTCTTCCACTGTTTTCACACACACCCACTCCTGTTTCCAGGCCCTGGCATTCCCCAACACTGAGGCATATAGCCTTCACAGGACCAAGGGCCTCTCCTCCCATTTGATGACTGACTAGGCCATCCTCTGCTATACATATGCCATGAGTCCCACCATGTATACTCTTTGATTGGTGGTTTACTCCCTGGGAGCTCTGGGGATACTGGTTAGTTCATATTGTTGTTCCTCCTCTGGAGCTGCAAACCCCTTCCGTTCTTTGGGTCCTGTCTCTAGCTCCTCTCAGTAACAGGTACAGAATTTCTCCCTAAAAGATTTTTATTAGGAGTGCCAAAAACATACACAAATCAAACTAAGAAATTTTTATTGCTCTTGGTTTCCTCCCGGAACTAGATTGAAAGATTCTATTTGTGAAAACAAAACACAATTTGGTTCCAGGACATCATAAAGAAATAAAGCTGGAATTGACATGAGAACTGCCTTCTGAAAGCTTCATTAGTAGTGCTGAAAGGTGCTATGCAGGCCACTGTGGAAGAAAAGTAATGAATGTTATCTTATCAGCTATCCATACATGCTACAATATTTACCTGAGAGGGAAAATGGAGCCTAAAGAGGAAATAGTGGAATGAATGTTATACAGGTCTGCCCCTGTTTTGGGACTTGATTTCTGGTTTGTTCTACAATAAAAAATTCAAGCCTGGTTCTGCAATATTTATTTGAAGCCTATGGTTTGGGAGGTCATAGATCCTGGGGCAAGACCTAATGCTGGTTTGTTTTGTTTATGTTTGTTTGTTTTGTAGTGTATTGTTTTGATAAAACATCCTTCTAAATATTTAAGCTTATACCAGAATTCTCAACTGCCCCAAACCTTGGCCAGAGAGGTTTCTTTTGCAGTAACAGTTAATGCCAAGAGTCATAACTTGTATAGGTGCTAAAAATAAGTGTTGATTAAGTATTTAGTCCTAAATGAGACTTCTTTACCTGCACCAACCAAAAGATACAGGAAACAATGTGGAAGAAAGAGAAACAAAAAGAATGCAAGGAACAGAAAATGGGAAGGAATTCTATGAAACACACACACACAATAGCCATTGTACTCATGACCACACCACATTTAAAATTATCTGGATGAGATAAAATTCACAACTTTAGGCAACATGCAATAGGATATGTGTATAAAATTGTCAAATAGCAAAAATAAATAGTTCAGAATAAACAATAAGGTCCTTAACATTGAGCACAATACTAAAATCCCAGGAAATAGAATTTACACAAAAACATGCTTTCCTCATAAGTTTTTGCGATAGATCTCAGTAATGAAACACTTGGAAAACATCTGTAAGGTCCTCAACTCAATCACAAGTACTACTTCCTGACTGGTTGTGATGAAGGTAGTGATTGTGGTGGTGGTGTGTGTATGTCTATGTTTGTGTGTGTATTTGTCTTCTTTTGGTTTTCTGTGAGATGATTAGTTTGTTGTGTTTCCTTGAGTGCAGTTAACCTCCTTGTGTTGGAGTTTTCCTTCTAGTATCCTCTGTACAGCTGAAGTAGTAGAAAGATCAATTTGGATTTGCCATGGAATATCTTGTTTTCTCCATCTATAGTGACTGGAATTTTTAGGTATGTATAGTAGTCTCCATTGATATCTGTGGTCTTTGAGGGTCTAAAGGACCTTTGTCCAGGCCCTTCTGGTTTTTAGCATCTCTGTTGAGCAATCAGGTGCATTTCTGATAGGCCTGCCTTTATGTGTTATTTGACCTTCTGCCTGTGCAGCTTTCATATGCTTTCTTTGTTTTGGACACTTAGTGTTTTAATTCTCTTCTTCTATGTTTATACACATCTCTTTCTTTAGGTTAGGGAAGTTTTAGTTTAACTATTATTTATTTATGTATCTTTTTTAGATTTTTTTATATACATTTCAAATGTTATCCCCTTTCCCCGTTTCCATCCCTCCCGGAAACACCCTATCACATCCTCTATCCCCCTGCTTCTATGAGGGTGTTCCTCTACCCATCAACCGACTCCTACCTCCCTGTTCCCAATTTACTTACACTGGGGCATCTATCAAGCCTTCATAGGACCAAGGACCTCTCATCCCATTGATGCATAACAAGGCCATCTAGAAAATCTTTAGCATTTTCCTTGATCAATATTTTAATTTCTTTCCTTTATTTCTTTTTTAATTTGTTTCCTGTTTAAAAGCATTTGCCTGTTTGAATCTATTTTCCTGTATTTATTTAAGTGATTTTATTTATTCCCCTTTTGATGGCCTCTATTATCTCCAAGAGATTTAAAATCATTGTCTTATTCTTCAGGTATGTTAGAATATCAAGGGCTTGATGTCATAGGAGAGCTGAGTTCTGATGGTTGTATATTGCACTGGCATTTTTTTTATTGTGTTCTAATGTTTGCCTTTAGCCAGATGCTTGTCTCTGGTGTTAGATGGTCTGGTAGTCACTGATAGTAGCAGGCTTTTGGGACTGATTATTCCCAGGTCTCAGCTGGCATTCCATGGTTAGACATATCTGTGGACCAGAGAGTAAAATGTAGGTATGTGGTGGCAGGTAGATATGTGTACTGGAAGGTGGAGTGCATAAAGGATGACACAGACCTCTGGACTGCTTGACTTTCCAGAGGCTCAATGGGAGAAGGATTTGGTCATGGGTATCTTTCCTGGTTGTCCCATGTGGCAGCAGGCCTTCCAGGAAGCTGTCTGCAATTGCATATTGAAATTTCTTCACTTAGTTTTTAAAATATTATTTCTGCCTTAATTTTTAGTCATTTTTTAAAATTCCCTTTATTGTTGGACTATTTCTTCTGTCAGTGCTATAAAGATAATAGAGATATTGATATTAATAACAATAAAATTCAGAAAGTTATGAACTCAGGTTGGGCATGGTGCTGTACACCTTTATATGCAGTATATTGGAGAGAGAGGTAAATGGATATTTATGATTTGAAAACCAGCCTGGTCTATACAAGAGATAACTGGCTAGCAAGGGATAAACAGTAAGTCCCTATCTGCATAAGGAAATAATACAGAAAATGGTAAATATATACTGCAAATATCCAAATTCTACTAATTGGAAAACACAAATTGATGAATTCAGAAATACGTAACCACATGTGGTAGATTGAATGAAATGACTTCCATGTGTTCATAGGAAGTGGCATCACCAAAGGTGTTGCTTTGCTAGAATAGGTGTTGCCGTTTTAGGAAGTGCATCGCTGTGCATGAGTTTTGTGGTTTCAGAAACTCGAGCCAGGAGTAATGGCTCACTTTCTCTTCCTTCTGTTAAGGTAAAACTCTCAAATCCAGATGTAAAGCTATCAATACTTTCTCCAGCAACACATCTGCTTTCATGTCAATATGTTTCCTGCCATGACAATAATGGACTAAATCCCTGAACTATAAGCAAGTCCCAATTACATTCCTTTATAAGATTTTTCAGTGGTCATAATGTCTGATAGCAGCAATGAAACTCTAACAGAGGCACCATATTAACTAGAAAAGTAAAACAGATCCTGTATAGGGTAGGATATAGGTGAAGTTTGGATTGAAACTGAATCTAACCTAGGAGACTTCTTCCTGAAGTCTAGCTTTCATATTACCAGAAAGTAAAATGGAAGCTGCCAAGAAAATGAAAGAATCAGTAGTCCAACCCAGCTGCTATGCTGCTGAACCAGAACAGTTGCAATAACATCTTGACAGTAACCAATAGCTGTCTGATTAAACTTAAAGCCCACTCACTAGGAGTAAAGGCATTCCTAGTACTAGAAATCTGACTACCTAATCAGGAATAGTGAGATCACGTATATTATAAGAAAAGCTACTACCTTCACTTTACTAGACCAAAATAATTCTAATTATATTTTCAGTGTTATTTTTATATTCATAGATAAATGTAGCCCTCATCTGAGAAGCTTCTTTTTGTAGAAGATGAATGCAATAGAGGTGATTCCAGAAAACTGCAACTAGTGATATTGCAAATCAATAATATGTCAGGAGCAAAACCTCCAAAGAACACATCTGTAATACAACACAACTCATAGACCTTAGATACAGGGAATATCACAGAAGGAAGAAAGTTTTTAAAAGGGAGAGGAAAAGGAAATCTACTGTGAAATTGTCTCCTAGAAATGACAAGGAAGTATACCCATAATACCTTAACAATAAAGCTGTCTAAATAAGACCTAAACAACAACAGTATCAATAAATATACTAGTGTTTAAGGGGAAAACATAATAGTGTATAGGACTCTATCCCTAGATAAGAAAAATGAGCAACTATTGAATACTGAGGAAGGGAGAATTTGCATCTCTAGAAATGTGCCTCCTAACTTGTTATCTCATACAAAGTGATCAGCCCTGATATATAAAATATACACATCAGGTTTTTACACATTTATACATATTTCTATATAATAATAAGCAAGAAAAAGAGGAGGCCACCAATTAGAGAGGATATGGAATATTATAAGGAAGAGAAAAATGAAGGGCTATAATTATATGATTACTAAGATTAAAAGAATATTGGGATTTTGTTTTTGTGGTGGTTTGAATGTGCTTGGCACAAGAAGTGACACTCTTAGGATGTGTGAACTTTTTAGAGTGGGTGTGGCCTTGTTTGAGGAAGTCTGTCACTGTGAGGATGGGAAAAGAGAGCCTCCTCCTAACCACATGGGAATCAGTCTTCTCCTTATAACCTTCAGATGAAGATGTAGAAGTCTCAGCTCCTCCTGTACGATGCCTGCCTGGATATTGCCATGCACCTGCCTTAATGATAATGGACTGAACCTCTGAATCTGTAATCCAGCCTCTATTAAATGTTGTCCTTATAAGACTCGCCTTGGTCATGGAGTCTGTTCACAGCAGTACATCCTTAATTGAGACAGAAGTTGGTAACAAGGACTGAAGTATTGCTGTGATAGGCCTGATCATGTTTTTGTTTGGAGGAATGTGGATTTGAGGGCTTTGAATTTGGAAAGCAGTGAAATGCTTTAGGTTGGGCTTAATGGTCCATCCTAGTAGGATTATGGAATACATTGGTGCTGAGGATGATTTGAACTCTTCATATGTAGCACAAGAGGTCTCAAAGGAGAAGAATGTTAGTATATGGCCTAAAGAATGTTTTTGCAGTATTTTGCTGAAGAATATGGCTACTTTTTCCCATTACCGAAGAGTCTGCCTGAGTAGAAGGTGAAGATATTTAGATTAACTTCTTAAACATAGGAAGCCGCAAAACTGGCTGGTATAAATGCTGTTGTGTGTTTACAAAAGTTTATTCTTATGAACATTGTTTTAATGAAAGGGGGCAAGCTGAGAAAAGAAAATATAAAATGCATGCTTCAAGTAATAAATGGGTACCAGGAAGTGAAATGGACCTGAATTCTGTCTTCAAAGAGATAAACAAATGAAGGGAATGTTGATCTCAGGGCAAGAGCCTACAGCTAAATTTAAGTATAAGCATGGTCATAGACACTTTTAATCTCAGGAGACAGAGGCAAGCAGATCTCTGAGTTCAAGCCTAGCCTGATATAGAGAAAGTTGCAAGTAGAGAAAAGCTTAAGTCCAGGTGTGGTGGTATACTCCTTTGATCTCAACATTCAGGAGATAAAGCCATGCAGATCTCTTGAGTTCAATATTTATCTACAGAGCAAGTTCCAGGACAGCCAGGCTTAGGCAGTGAAGGAGCTGGAAAACAGAAAGCTGGTGATCATGTAATAGAACTCGAGGGCTATGTTCCAGCTCCTGCCAGCAGCAGAACTCAGCCAATTTGGCCATGTGGGTATGGCTTGAGAGTCAATGATAGAAAGGACTACTGGAACAATTGATGATGGTTCATTGGAGCTATGAAATTAGTGGTGATTAAGAAGAGACTAGCATTACTGAGGTGAAATCTGAGAGCTGTTTGCTGAGAGCACAAGAAAGCTGTGTTCCAGAGAGCACAAGAAAGCTGTGTTCCAGAGATAGACAAGGTTATACCTCATCCTGCAGCTGGACTTGGTAATATGCAAAAATCACCCAGGTGGTACTGGTTTTAAAGGTCATGCAGGGGTCATGGAGAACAGCTGAGGCATGGCAATATGAGAGGCCAGGAAAGGTGAATGTGTTGCCTCAGTTTCAGTTGACGACCCAGGACTGGAGGGGTCATGCTGAGGAGTTGAGGCTTGGCACCATGAAAAGGGACTATAATAGTCTACTGGGGAAGCCTGGTTGCAGCAGAAGACCCCAGTATACTGGATATCCCCCAGTACCATGGAATCATCATGAAGAATAACAGCAGTAGAGGAGTGGAGTCAACCTGAGCCTAGAGCAGACTTGGAGAAGTGATGCAAGCCCTTTGGAGGAGCCCAGAAGATCATGTGTGGATTCCAGACACTGAAAGAAGAAGCTGTAATGTTGAAGTTTCATTGGAGACCAAAAGATGTTCAAGATGCCAGAACTGTGGGATATCTGCTGAGGAAAGTTGCTAATAGGGAGTGGAACCAGGCCAGGAGAAACAAGTTTGTTGCAGTCAACAAAGATAAAAAATTAGTTAGAGATCTGAAGACTGCTTTGACATCAGACATGGAGTTGCAGAGTTTGGAGTTTGCCTGGCTGGTTTCCTGTCTTGCTTTGGGAATTACAGTTAAGTGATTGGATGAATTTCAGAAGAGACTTTGAACTTTGGAATTTTAATGATGTTGATTCTGATATAGACAATGGAGACTTTGGAAGTTGGACTAAGTATTCTTTTTTATTATGCTATGGCTAAGTATGCCTCCCATAGAGTCATGTGTTTGAATAATCCTATGGGTCCAGGGAGTGGAATGTAATGGTTTGTATATGTTTAGCCTGGGGAATGACACTATTAGGAGGTATGGCCCTGGTGAAGTAGGTGTGGCCCTGTTGGGGTAGATGTGTCACTGTGGGTGTGGACTTTAAGAGCCTCATCTTAGCTGCCTGGAAGCCAGTCTTCTCCTCCTAGAGGCCTTCAGGTGAAGATGTAGAACTCTCTCTCAGCTTCTCCTGTACCATGCCTGCCTGGATGGTGCCAGGCTCCTGCTTTGATGATAATGGATTGAACCTCTGAACCTGTAAGCCAGCCTTAATTAGATTTTGTCCTTATAAAACTTGCCTTGGTCATGGTGTCTGTTCACAGCAGAAAAACCCTAACTAAGACATTACCTTTATAAGAATTTATTTATATTATGCAATCAACCAACCAATCAGAAGAAATTATCCTGCAAATGTAGTGAAAAGGGAATACATTCTTCTGGTGGGACTGAAAACTGGTGCAGCCAGTATAGAAATCAATGTGGAAGTTGTTTAAAAATTTAGAAACAGAACTACTATATGCTAAATGTTTACCTTTGTTGAATATATAAACAAGAGATCCAAAATCTCTTACAGAAAAACTTGTGTCTTCATCTTAACTACAGCTCTATTCACAAAGGGAAGCTGAAACAATCTACATGTCCATTAACTGAAGAATGATTAAGAAATTTTGCTACATATACCAAAAAAGTATAGCTCTCCTGTAAAAAATAAATGTTGAAATTTGCTGTTAAATGTATGGAACTGGTAAAATCTTATCTTTAGTGATATAAGCAGGGTCAGAAAGACAAGTATCACATTCTCTCTTAGATGTGAATATTATATTTGAACCATTTGTATGTTTAACTTGAAGCATATATGAAATCCAGGTACTTACAAACAAGTCATTTAGGGTGATACACCAATGTGTGTGTGTGTGTGTGTGTGTGTAAGTATTGTACAAATATACTAGATTCTAAGCTAATTAGAAATATAATGTACATTGAAAAGAGTTTTGACACATGTTCTCTCCACAGGTGGATAATTATGCTTTCTGTAGGTGTGAAAATATTTGTGCCCAACATATATACCTACCTACCTATAGGTTTTTGAAAAGCCACAGAGAAGAGGCACCAGAAACAACATGGGGCACTGATACTACACTTTTTTCTAATCATAGCTAAATGATAAAACTCTTTTGCTGAAGACACCACTCAACTTTCTTCCTTGTAGCTAGCTTACATTGTTCTAGAAGGTGCAATGGAAGCAGCAGTGAGAAAAAAACATAATTGTCTCCCCCACTGCTAGATTCTGCATGCTATAATACTTACCTGCCTGGGAAATTTGTCCAATGATATTAACAGTGGCATGAGTGTTATGGGGTACCTAAGAACCTTCTAATTGAATATGAGTATCACTCTATAGGTGTGGTGTTTCCTACCTGCCAAAGCCTATGACTTAAGCAATCACAGCCCTTAGGGGTGAATACACTGCTATTGTTATATTTATTTGCCATGCTACTAAGCTCTCAACTGAATAAGTGTGTTTATACCTACAGATTTGTCTTGCTCTCAACTGTGTTCAGAGAAATTTATTTTTCAATGTATTGTAACTACGGAAAATACTTATAGCTGGTAAAACTACAGAGTATAAATAACTAGGAGAGCTCAACTATGGATGGAACTAATTCCATCTTCCATCAACAATGGTTAAGATATCACAGAAAAGCATGTAGAAGGAATGCAAGACAAAATTTAGTCAGAGGTTTAAAGTGAAGATTTCTGGAAATAAGAGAACTGCTGCATACCTCAATTATCAGTACCTTTGGTTTTCAATTCCAGATAAAACTCATCAAAATTCTAAGATGAACTGGAAAGCACATGGAGGAACTACGAGCAATTGGCAGTTTCTGAGGAAGGGAAAGTTAGTAATTTTTGAAGAAATGGCCTCTGTTAGGTTGCATATGCTCCAGTAGATGGACCTACACCCTGGCATTTGAGTATCTGAGCATAGTGGGAACAACTAACTGGACTCAGTGGATTATTAGTAGCAAAAAAGAACATGAAGGTAGGACAATGACAGACTGGGTCATTACAAAGAGTTGAAGTGAGAAAATGGTAGATGGATATAGCCAAAATATATTGTCTAGATATATAAGCTCTTCAAAGAATAAATAAAAAATATTTTAAAAGTACTCTTTGTTATTGTGGTGGTTTCAATATCAATGACTCCTATAGGCTCATATATTTGAAGCCTTACTTACTTACTTAAGCAAGAGACTACCAAAAGGATTATAAGAATTAAGAAATGTGGTCTTGTTGGAAGAAATATGTCACTGGAGGCAAGTTTTGAATTTTCAAAAGCCCATGGGAAAGCTAATGTTTCTATCTCTACCACTGATCAGGATGTAGTTATCAGCTAGTGCTCCAAAATGTGCCTAAATGGCACCATGTTTCCTACCATGAAGATAATGGACCTCTGACACTGTAATCAAGAACAAAATTGAATGGTTTCTCTTGTAATATTTATCTTAGTCATTGTTTCTTATCATAACAATAGAGCAGTGGTAAAAACAAGTAGGCTGAAGTTCAGTCAAAGAGTTGAAGTAATGGATCATTTGTAGAACATATTTAATTGAACATGCATAGTATTTGAACTTATTTATTTTTCCAACATAATACTTTTATCAATTATTGGGGAATTTCATACAATGTATATAGATCATACTTGCTTCTCATTCCTATGAGGTCTTCCTACCCACCTTCATACCCTCCACATCCCCAAAGGCAGAAAGGAAAAGAAGAGATAAAAAGAAAAAGAAATAAAAGAAAAAGAAAAACATCAAGCCCAATTTGTCTTGTTTATATACTCGTTGGAGCATAGCCAAACTTGTAATGCCCAACTCCTTAAAAAAAAAAAAAAAAAAAAAAGAGTCTTTCTCCAAAAACTCACACAAAAATCAAGCTCCTGTGAAGACCTACATTGTAGCAACTTTATCAAGATTTATAAACATTTTTTTCAATAGCTTCCTCTCTGGATTCTTTTTCTTTGGAGGAGATGGAAGTTTTAAGTAAAGTCTTCAATGTCTTTCATATTTATGACTTTGTAGTCATCAATAACACTTCAAATGAACTTTCCAGTGACAGCACGGGTAATAACCATCAATGTAGTTTCTGGTCAGAGCTCAGATAACTGATGTCAATCTGTTCCTAGCAGCTTTGTGGATCACAAACATCAACATGCTTACATGTGGCAGCACAGAAACTAACATCAACCATCAACATACCCTCAGATGACAGCATAGACCATAGGAATCAACCTTATCTCCAACAGCAGCATAGAGAGTAGAGTCATCAACCTTGTCTCTAGGAGCAGCACAGAAAGTAGACATGAACAAGTTCTCTGGTGGCAACAGGGTTCATGAACATCAACAAGATCTCCCGTAGCAACATGAAGTATGGAAATCAACATAGTTAACAGTGGCAGCAGTGAGCAGTGAAATCAACAGAGTTTCAGGTAGCAGCTTGAATCAGGGAAATTAATCTGATCCCCAGTAGCAGTAAGGATCATTGACATAAACATGGCTTCTGGCTAAAACATGTATTAGAGATATTACCAAGGTCTTATCAGGCAACCTAGACCATAGAGATCAACATGGTTACTAGTGGCCATATAGATCAGTGATATCAACTTTGTTTCAGAAGGCAGATTTGATCAAGGACATCAACATGGTTCACAGTGGCAGCACAGAAGTCTTATAACAATACATTCTTGGTTAGCAGTATGGGCCATAAACTTCAACATAGTCTTACACAGCAACAGGGATCATAAACATCAACAAATTGTCTGATTGCAATATGGACTATGGACATGATCTTAGTTACTAGTGGGAGCATAAATCAGTGGTATCAACATATGCTCAGTTTGGAGGTAGAATCACAAGGCATCCTGCTTCACAGGAGTAGAAGATATCACAGATATTAATGAATGCAGTTTTCATCATGAATAATGGGCATGACCTCTAGTTCAAGCACAGAGCAGTGCCATCAACAAAGTTTAGGGTAGATGCTCAGATGACAGACATTAGGCTAGACCCCAGTGGTAGCAGAGATCATTGACATAAACAGTGTTACATGTGACAGCAGGGACCATGGACATCAAAATTGCCCCCTGCAGCATCAGGGATCACTGACATCAAGACAGTTTCTGTTGGCAGTTTGGATTACAGACATCAAAGTGGTGCCCAGTGCAGCACAAATCATAGATACCAACAAGGTTTCTGGAGGCAATATCAACCATAGTACATAAAGATGGTAATTAGCAGCAGCCTGGAGAGAGGACATTACATGGTAGTCAGATAAGCATGGATCAGTGATGTCAGCATAGTTTGTTGGTGGTAGCTCAGATCATGAAGAACAAACTGGGCCCCAAAGGCAGCAGGCATCACTGATGTCAACATGATTGCTGGTGGCAGTTATGGTCTTCTGAATAACGTGGTCTCCAGCAGCTGCACAGACCACTGATATTCACATAATTTCCAATGGCAGGTTGGATCATAGAAATAAAACTGGTTCCTGGTGGCAGCATCGAACACTGCCTCAATATGGTCTCAGCAGGTAGAATAGAATATGGACTTAAACATGGTATCAGCAGAAACAGGTATCATGGACATCAACAAGGTCTCTGTTAGAAACAATAACTATGAACATTATTTTGATAATCATCAACAGCAGAAATCAGTGACATCAACATGGTTTCCAGTGACAGTACTAGTTATATACATAACATAGTCTCCAACTGCAGTAGCATGGACCACTTAAGTCAACTTAGTTTACAGTAGAAGGTTTGATCACAGACATGTGTCTGGGCCCCAGGTATAGTGCAGAATACATACCTCAACATGATCTCAGACAGCAATATGAAACCTGGACTTCAACTTAGAATATGGCAGGAATAAGGATCATATTCATCAACATAACTTAGACTATGGACTTCAACATGGTTACTGGTAGCAACATGGATTAGTGACACCAAAATAGATTCTAGAGGCAACTGGGATCACTGACATCAAACCAGTCCGAGTGGCAGTAGGAATCACAGACATCATGGTTGCCAGTAGCAGCATGGATCATTATATCATGGTATCTACTGCTGGGATTTAGTGACATCAACATAGTTTCATAGGGTATATCAAATCATGAACACAAATCTCTTCTCTAGTCCAAGGATGGATCATGACAGCAACAACTTGTGCCAGTACACATTTGGTACATTATATGATTTATAACACTGGCAGCATGGATCACTGATATCAACAGTTTTAAGAGTCTGGTCAGACCTCAGACATCATTCTGACAATGCAGCTCAAAATTACTTTGAAGTGTATTATGGACCATGGAATTTAGCATAATCTTGAGCAATAATGGGGAACATGGACATTAAATTGGTTACCATCATCAAAACAAATCTATGAATATCATCATGCTGCTAGTGGCAGCAGGCATAACTAACATTAACAAAGCTTCAGGTTGCAGGTAGGTTGGAGTGTAGACATCAAACTGGTCTCTGGTGGCAACATATAACACTTATCTTAGCAAGCCCTCAGATGGTAGTATTGATCATGAATTTCAACATGGTCTCTAATGGTTACAGGGATCATAGACATTAACAAGCTTCTCAGAGGCAACATAGACTATAGACTTCAACATTGTTACTTGTGCTAACGTTGATCAGTGACATTCACTTAATTTCAGGTGGCAATTGGGATTACTGATACTAACATAATTCCCAGTGACAGTAAGGATAACAGACATCATGGTTACAGGCAGCAGCAGGGATGATGGGTAGACCATGATCCAAGATCTATGGTTGCTAGAATATCTGTGACATCAACATAGTATCAGTGGGCAGGTCAGACCATAGACATAAACCTCTATTCCAACATCAGGATGAATCATTGACAGCAATACAGTTGCTGGTGACAGAACATATATATATATGGTGGCAGATAGTATCTCAGATATTAATCTGGTCCCAAAGAGTACCTCAAAACACTAACCTCAACATGGCCTCAGACAAAAGTATAGAACAGTAACATAAACATTATTTGTGACAGCAACAGGGATCATGGCCATAAACAGGTTCTTCATAGGCAATATGAATTATGGATAGTAGTAGGCATTACTGACACCAACATATCCTGAGGGTGCTCCAACTTAGTTTCAGGTGATCTGAGGGTCAGATCACATACATCTCACTGGTATCTAGTGGCAGCACAGAAAACTTACCTAAGCATGACCTTAAGTAGAAGTATTGATCATGAAATTTAACATGATCTCTAGTTGCCACAGGAATCATAGATATTGAAAAGCTCTTGTTGGAGGCAACAAGGACTATGGACTTCAATATGGTCATGGTAGCAGTATGGAAGATTAACTTCAACATATGTTCTGGTGGCAAGTTTGGACCGCTGATATTAGTGTAGTCCCCAGAAGCAGCAGGATCACTGACAACATGGTTGTGTGTGACAGTGTGGATCAAAGAAATACTATGGTGTCTCTTAAAAAGAAATATCAAAGATATCAACATAGTTTCAGAGGGCAGGTTAGATTATGGAAATAACCTTTTCCAGTGGCAGGATGGATCAGTGACAACATTTTCACTTGCAGAAGTAAAAGACATGTGTACAACATGATCTCAGGCAGCAGCTTCATGCATCAAGGATATCACCATACTTTCTGTTGTCAGAATCTCAGATATCAATCTGGATCCCAGTGGCAGAACTAAACACAAACACATATGACCACAGTTGGCAGTATGGAACTTGGACTTCAGCGTGCTCTTTGGAAGCCAAATGTATTATAGCCATCAACATAGTAGCCACCAACAAAACAAAATATGGACAATGTCATGATGGCTGACAGAAGCAGGTATCACTACTATCAACATAGCTTCAGGGTAAAGTTCAGATCACATTATATTGGTTCCCTGTGGAAGAACACTTACCTCTACATTAACTCAAGCAACAGTATTCACCATGAACTTATAGTGACCATAAAGGTCATAGAACTTCATAAGCTCTTTGGAAGCAACATGGACTATGAACTTCAATATGATTACTGGTGGAAGCAAGGATGAGTGACATCAACACAACATCAGGTACCAATAAGCATCCCTGATATCATGGTTGCTAGTGGCAACATAGATGATGGATGATACCATACTTTTTGACTAGCAGAGGGAATCAAAGATGTAAACATAGTTTCAGAGGGCAGGGAAAATCATAGAAACAAACCTCTTCTCCAATGGAAGGATGGATCTTTGACATCAATATAATTAATGGTATCAGTTTGATCATTGATATAAATGTAATTCTCAGGAATAGCAGGAATTACTGAAAACATAGTTGCTGGGGACAATATGGATGGTGGACATACTATAATATCTGTTGTGTGGACATGTTAAACTATGGATATAAACTACTTTTCTGGTGTCAGGATCAATGGTTGACAGAAATATCTTCTCTTAGCACAGTAAGGAGCTTATATATAACATTGTATATGGTAGTAGATATATGGACCACTGACATCAACATAGTTGCTGGTGATAGAATCTCAGACATCAATCTGGACCACAGTGACAGCTCAGAACACTTACCTAAACATGAAATCAAGAAGCAGTCTATACCATGGACTTCAGCATAGTCTCCAGCAGCAACAAGGATCAAGGGCATCCACAGAATCTCCATAGGCAAAATTAACTATGGACATAATCATGACTGCTGAATGCAGCAGGAATCACTGATATCAGCATAGAATCAGACTGTAGGTTGGATCACAAGCAACAAACTCACCACTAGCTAAAGCACTTAAAATTTACCTCAAAAAGATCTAAAGCAGCAGTATGGAACATGGACATCAGCATGGCCTCCAATAGCAACAGGGATCATGACAATTAAAAGAATCTCTATTGGCAAAATACACTATGCACATCACAGTGGTTGTTAGTACAAGCAAATATCATTATTATTCTGGTTTCACATGGAAACTTGGATAGTAGACATACTATGGCCTATGGAGGAAGAAGAGATCAGTGAAATCAACATAGTTTCAAAGTATGGGTAGGACCATGGACATAAACCTCTTCTCTAGTAGAAAGACCTATCATAGAAATCAATATGGTTACACTTAAAAAAGTACATCTCATATATAACATGGTATCAAGTGGAAGAAGCTTAAATAACTAATATCTGTATATATTCTGGTAGCATTTAGAACTACTCATATTAATGTGGTCTCAAGGAGCAGAAAGTTTCAGTGGCATTATGCCTGCTGGTAGCATCATCAAATGTGGACATACAATCATGTGTCTTGCCATGATGTATCAATGACCTCACCATAACATCAGGTCAGACCACAGATATCAAACTCACCTAAAATGGCAGCACAAAATATTTATCTCAAAATGAACTTAGGGCATCAGTTTTAGACATTCAATTCACTATAGATGCTTGTAGTCACAGGATTACAGATATCACAAAGATCTTTAGAGGCATCACTGATTATTTATTTGGACATGGTTTCTTCTGGTCACATGGATGAATGATATCAATCCTTTTTTGGTGGAAGTTGAGATCATGAATATCAACCTAGTCTAATGTGTCAGGGGAGATCACTGACTCCATGGTTGCATGTATAAGCATGGATCTTGGACATACTATACTATGTGTTTCCAGAAGGTAGCAGTGAAATCAGCTTAAATATTGTGGGCAAGATGAATTATGGACTTAAACCTGCTTCTCAGTCACAAGATGGATCATTGAAACTGACATCTTTGCTCTTGGTAGTAAAGATCTTGTACGAAAATAGACTTCAGGGGTAGGAGCTTGCATCACTGACATCAACATAATTTCTAAGGGCAGGTAGTATTTCAGACAAAAATCTGGTCCCCAGCTTTACCTCAGATGACTTATTTCAACTTGACCTCAAAAGGCAGACTAGACCTTGGACTTCTTCATGTACTCTAGCAGCAACAGAGCTTATGGCCATCAACAGGAACTCCATAGACAACACAAACTATAAAATCATCATGTTTGCTGGTAACAATAGGCATAACTGACTTTACCCTAAGTTTAGACAGTAGGTCAGTGGAGTGACAACAACTTGGTCTCACTTGGCAACACAGAACACTTATTTCAACATGACCTCAGACAGCAGTATTGAGCATGAACTTCAGCATAGACTTTGGAGGCCATGTGGATTTGAGATATTAAAAATATTTCAGAAGTAACAAGGACTATGGTTTTTAACACAAGTTACCTAAATGTCTTCTCTAGAACCAGCATGGAAGACTGATGTCACAGGCTCTTCTGATGGCATACAGATCATAAACTCAACATTGTCTACTGCTGGAGCTACATATATGTACCAGGAACATAACCCTAGTTTCATGAGGCAGGTAGGGTTCCTAGTGCAAGCCTAGCACACTTATATCAGCATGACGTCAGACATCAGTATTGACTTTTGAATTCAGCAGGTTACCAACAACAATACTGATGATAGCCATCAACAGACTCTCCATAGACAGCAAGAGCAGTGGATACCTTCAAGTTGATGGTAGCAGCATGCCGCATAAACATAGTTGAACATTACAAGTGATATCACATCAAAATTATCTCCAATAGAATTAAACAGCATTTACCTCCATATGATCACAGGCAGCAGTACTGACAAGGAACTTTACATTAGACTCTTCTAGCTGAGCGATCACAGATATCACCAAGCTCTTATGAGATACAACACTAACTATAAATATCAAAATGGTTACTGATGGTATCATGAATGAGAGACACCAATATATTTTCACTGGCAATTGGGATCATTGATATCATAAAACTGGTCCAAAGTGGTAACAGGGATCACTAATATCCTAGATGCTGGTGACAACAGGGATCTGGAGTATATTAGGGTGTTTGTGGCCAGGAGGTATTTGGAACATCAGTATAGTTCCAGAGGGTAGGTCAGAAGATGGACAGAAACCTCTTCTCTAGGGGCAGGATGAGTCCTTGTCATTAAAATAGTAAAAGGTGACAGCATACATCCTAAATGCAATATGGTCTCAAGTGGCTAAATTATGGGACAACAACATTCAGTAGATACTGTATTAGCACTTGGAATCACTCATATTATTGTGGTTCCAAGTAGTGGCAGAGATTACAAACATTATGCCTGATGGTGGCATCAAGGATAATGGATATACAACTATGTCTGTTACCACAAATGTAATAGTATCCTTAAAGAAATCTTAGCACAGAATAGTTAACTCAATATGACCCCTATAGCATTGTTGGTCACAAATATCAGCATAGTTTCTGGGAGGTACAATGATCCTAGACATGAACAATATCTTATAAAGCAACACCACGTATAGGTTTCAATACTGTTACTGCTGGCTTCATGGATGATTGGAGGTAGGTTTTGTTAGTAATATTAACATGGTTCCAACTGGCAACAGGGATCACTAATAACAAGATTGCCTGTAGCAGTATGGATCTTAGGAAATACCATGGTTTCAGTTGCCAGCTGTATCATCAGTGACATCAACATAGATTAAGAGGACAGAGCAGATTATGAAGATAAACCACTTTTCCAGTGGCAAGACCTTTGACATTACTAGGATTTCTGGTGGCTATAAGGATATTACACATAAAATGGTCCACAGCGGGGCTGCATTCATGCATCAGGGACAATAACAGAGTTTCCTGGGGCAGGTATGATCTCAGACATCAATTTGAATTTTAGGGCCAGATCATAACACTTACTTCAACGTGAACTCAGGCATCAGTATAGACCTTTGAATTCAGAATATTGTCAAGCAGCAATGGGAATCATGCTCATCATCAGGTTCTCCATAGGCTAAAGAAATGATGGACACCAACAGGTTTGCTGGAGGCTACAGGCAGCACTGACATCAACATAGCTTCATGTTGAAGGATGGTTTGCACAAATCAAACCTGTATCAATAGAAGCATAAAACACTTACCTCTATATTATGTTAGGCAGCAGTAATGACCACAAAATTCAAAAGAAAATCTTCTGGCCAGACGGATCATAGATATCACAAATTCTTCAGAGCCAGAATTGACCACGGATGTCATCATGGTTATAGGTGGCAGCATAGATGGGTGACATCAATATATTTTGGTTGGCAGTTGGGATAACTGATATCAAGCAATTCCAAAGTGGCAGAAAGATCACAAACATCATGGTTGCTGGTGGCAGCAGGGATCTGGAATAAACCATTATGTTTATTGCCAAGAGGTATCATTGACCTCTACATAGTTTCAAAGGATATGTCAGAATATGTATGGAAACATCTACTGAAGTGGCAGGATATGTCCTTGAGGTCAAAATGGCTTGTTCTACTAACACACATCTCTAGCAGGATGCATAATTGGCACAACAGCACTTCTGGTGGCAGTAAGGATCTTATATATAATATAGCCTACATTGAAGCTACATTCATGTATCAGGAAATTCCCCATAGTTTCCTGTGGCAGGTAGGAACAATGGACAACTTCATACATGCTGATAGGCAAGTGACAGCAACTTTCTAGAATATACCACAGTGATTCTTACCAGAAGATATCACTGACATCATCATAGTTTTAGAAGACATGTGGGACCACAGACAAAAAGCTCTCATCTAGTGTCCAGATGGATCTTTGACATCAAAATTGTTATAGCTGGCAGCACATATCTTATACATTACATGGTCTCAGATCGGAAAGTCATGGGTTAATTAACATCAGTATCAATTCTAGTGGCAGGTGGAATAAAACATATTACTGTAATCCTAGGTGGCAGCAGTTGTCACTAACATCAAGGAAATCTTGGGGCATCAAGTGAACATTAAATGGTTGTCTCTTACCACAATGTGTCAGCAACTTTGATACAACATATCTTAGAACACTTATGATCTCAAGCAACAGTATTGATCATGAATTTCAGCATAGACCCTGGCAGCCCCAGGTCTCCTTGACAATAACAATCTCTTCAGAAGAAACAAGGACTGTGTGTTTCAAAATAGCTACTGGTAGCACCATGAATAGATGATTTTTACATAGTTTCTGGAGGCAGTTTAGACCAGTATTATTAACTGGAGTCCCTGTAGCAACAGGAATTGCTGAAATAAAGGTTGCCTTTAGCAACATGGATCTTGGGCAAAAACTTGGTATTTGTTGCCAGATTTATCACTGACAGCATAGACACAGAGGGCAAGAGAGATTATACACAAAGACATTTTACCTAGTGGCTGGATAGATCATTGACAGTGACAGCAAGGATAATATACACAATATGTTCTATAACATGATGTCCATGCATACATCTGGGACATCACCATAGTTTCTTGAGACAGAGAGGGTCTCAAAAGAAGTGATGGGGAGCATCTTGATTGCTAGTGACAGCAGGCAGCATGGGCTTCAATATATCTTGAGTTTCATGACCCATCACAAACATCAAAGTCATGTCAGATGGCAGCTCAGAACATGTAACTCAGCATGAACATAGGCAGCAGTATTGACCATGAACGTTGCAATAGACTCTTATGGAAACATGAATCACAAACATCACAAAGCTCTTCTGTTAACACAGACTATTGATGTCAACATGGTTACCAGGAACAACATGGATGAGTGACATCCATAAATTCCACTGGTATGTCAGTGATATAATTAACCTGGTCCAAAGTGGCAGGAGGAAGCACTAACATCCTGTGGACAGGTGGTAGCAGGAATCTGGGATAAACCATGTTCTGTGTTTCGAGGAGATATCATTGACATTTATAGAGTTTCAGAGGATATGCAGACAATGGATACAAATACCGTCTTTTGTGATAGGCTCCATTTTTTATATCAAAATAGTTATATCTGTCAATACACATCGTTAGCAGGATGGTTCTTTGACATCAACAGCCCTTCTGGTGGCAGTAATGATACATCATGGACATTAACACAGTTTCTTATGGCAGATAGGATTTCAATAGGAATGATGGACACCATCATGTTTGGTGGGGAGAGCAGGCACCATTGACCTCATATCTTCTGGTAACATGTTAGATCACACATATCAAAGTCCTCTCTGTTGGCAGGACCAAACATTTAACTCATCTTGAACTTGGGCTGCAGTATTGTCCATGAACTTTACAATAGATTCTTTTGGCCACAGGGATCACAGATATCACCAAGCTTTTCAGAGTCAATATCTGTGGATATCAACATGGTTATCAGTGGCAAAATGGATTAGTGACATTTATATATTTCCATTAACAGTTGGGTTCACTGATATGATTAAACTGCTCCAATGTGTCAGCAAAAGTCACTAAAATCCTAGTGGATGATATCAACTGATTTCTAGAATATACAATGTTGTTTGTTGGCAGTAGGTATATTTGACATCAATATCATTTCTTCATAGAACAGGTTAGACTGTTAAGAGAAACTTATTGATTGGCAGGATGGATCAGGATGGATCAGAGACATCAAAATGCTTACAGATGTCAGCAGACATATCTGACATCGTGGCTCTTTGACAACAGAAAAAAGTTGCTTGTAGTAATATGGGCTACATTGGGGGCTATAGTCATGTATCAGTTACTTCTCCAAAATTTTCTGTGGCAGATAGGATCTCAATAGGAATATAAACACCATCATGATAGTTGGTAGCCAGTGGCAGAGTAGGGATCTAGTATATACTATTGTGTTTCTTGCCAGGATGTGTTAGTAACACTAACAGTGTCTCAGAAGACAGATCAAAACATGAACAGAAACTAACTTTTAGCAGTAGAACGGATCCTTGACATAAGATGTTTATAGCTGACAACACACTTCTGATACATAACATGGTTTCAGTTGGCAGAAGCATGGATCATTGATAACAGTATAGATTCTAGTGGCAGTTTGGAGGCTAAAATTACTATGGTCCTATACAACAGCAGGGATCACAGCTGCTGCTGCCATGAAGGATGCTGGATATACAATGTTGTCTGTTGCAACAATGTATTAGTGACTTCAATGTAACATATCATAGAACAGTTAACACAAATTGTTATCAATAGCAGTTTTGATCAAGAACTTCAGCATAGACACTCATGACCACAGGGATCATTAAGATTAACAACAATCTCTTCAGAGCCAACATTCACTATGATTCTCAACATGGTTATTGCTGGTAGCCTGGGTGAATGGCATCAACATAGTTTATGGAGGAAGTTTGGGTCAGTGATATTATAGTAGTTCCCAGTAACAGCAAGGATCAGTCACATAAATGTTGTCATGTTGGAAGCATGCTTCCTAGGCAATACTGGGCTTAACAGTAACATTAGTATAGTATAGGAGTGATAGAGATATGTACACAAACCTCTTATCCAGTGGGTGACTAGATCACTGACACCAGCAGCTCATCTGGTGGGAGCAAGGATCTTGTACATAATATATTCTATAACAGGGACTGCATGCATGCATTTGTAACATCATCATTAATTCCTGTGCCAGTATCTAAAATAGAAATTTTGGACATCATCATGATTGCTGATAGGCCTGTGAGAACAGGATGTAGGTGATTGTTGCTAGGAAGTATCAGTGACTTCAACATAATTTCAGAAGAGAAGTCAGAGCATGGACAGAACTGCTCTTCTTGTGATAGAATGGATCCTTTACATCGAAAAGGTTATAGCTGGCAGCACATATCTCATATATAACATGATGTCAGATGGCAGAGTCATGAATCATTGGCATCAGTACAGATTCTGGTAGTACTTGGAATCACTCAATATTGCCCCAATTGGCAGAGGGATCACAGACATCATAGCTTATGCTGGTGTCAAGGATATATATTGATATCTGTTGCCACAATTTTTATCAGTTACCTCACCATATCACAGAACAATTAACTCAACTTGACTGCAATAGCAATATTGAACATAAACCAATATAGACTCTGGTGGCAACAGTGATCCTAGACATAACCAATATCATCAGAAGCAGCACGTAGTATGATTTTCAACATGGATTATGCTGGCAACAAAGATATGTGATATTAATATATTTCTTTTGGCTTTCATGATCACTGATATTATCAGCCTGATATGAGTCTGAAGAGATCATTAACTTTGGGATTGATTGTGGCAAAAGGATCAGGTATATAAAATGGGGATTGTGGTCTGTAGGTATCATTGACAACAACATATATTCAGAGTATCAGACCATTGAAAGATACCTCTCCTTGATTATCAGAATGGATCCTTGACATCAAAATGCTTACAGATGGCAAGGCACACCTCTGATAGGATGGATCTTTGACAAAATAGCTCTTCTGCTAACAATAAGGATTTTATACATAATATTGTCTACACTTGGTGCTCCATTCATGAATCAGGACCACCACCATAGTTTCCTGTGACAGCTAGGATCTCAGTAAGAAAGATAGATATCATCATCATCATTATTTCTGGTGGGCAGAACAACAGTGATCTAGTATATACCATGATGTTTGTTGTCAAGGGGTATCAATGGTATTTTCACATCACCATAATAGTATAGTTTCAAAGGAGAGGTCAGACTATGAAAAGAAAACACTTCTCTAGTGGCAGGATAGATCAATGACATCAAATGGTTTACAGCTGACAGCATACATCCCATATATATAACATGGTTTCAAGTGGCATGGATAATTGACATCAGTACAGATTCTGGTGGTAGTTGAAATAAGTCATAAGTGGCAGCAGCTATCACTGACATCATAGCTGCTGCTGGCAACAAGTATCATGGATATATAATGGAGTCTATTGACACAATTTATTTGTGAACTGAGCATAACATATCACAAAATACTTAAATTTACATGACCTCAGGCAACATTGACCATGAATTTTATCCTAGACTCAGGTGACCACAGGGCTCCTTGACATTAACAGTTTTAGCAGAAGCAAGACAGGCTATGGGTTTCAACATGGCTACTGATAGCAACATGGATAATTGACTTCAACATAATTTCTGAAGGCGCGCTGTATTAGTTATATTAACATGGTTTCCTGGTGGCATCCAGGATCATTGACAACAAGGTTCCCTATGGTTGCATGGATGTTGTGCCCGTTATCAGGAATATCAGTGATATCAGTATAGACTCAGAGGGATGGAGAGATTATGGACATAAATCTTTTTTCCAATGGAATGATGGATCAATTACATCAATATTTTTCTGGTGGCACTAAGGATCTTATGTATAATATTATCTACAACAGGGGCCACAAGCATGCATCAGAGACATCACCATAGTTTCTAATGACCTGCAGGATATCAGTATCAGTGTTGATCACCATCTTATTTGCTGGTGACAACAGACGACAATAACAGCATCATAGCTTCTGGTAGTATGTTGGTTGCCAGATATCAAACTTAGGTGATGGTAGCTTAAAACACTTAACTCCACATGGACTTGGGAAGCACTACTGACCATGAATTTCTTGATAGATTCTTCTGGCCACAGGGATCACAAACATCACCAAACTCTTCAGAATAAATATTGACTATATATGTCACCTTGATTTCCAGTGGAAGTATTGATGAATGACAACAATATCTCTGTTAGCAGTTGATATCATCAGTGATATCATCAACCTGGTCCAAAGTAGCAGCAGGAATCACTTACATCCTGGTGGCTTGAGGCATCAGGGATCATGTTTACTAGTAGGTCAGCAACAACATGGATCTAGGTTACACCATGTTATTTGTTCACAGGATGTATCAATGACATCAACATAGTTTCAGAGGACAGGTCAAAGCATAAATAGAAACCTCTTCTGATGTATAACATAGTTTCAGGTGATAGAACCATGGGTTATTGATAACAGTATATATTGTGATGGCATCTGGAATAGCTAGTATTAATGTAATCCAATGAAGCAGCAGCCATCACTGACATCATGGCTGCTGCTGGCATACAATGGTGTCTGTTACTACAATGTATCAGTTATAATATCATAATATACCACAATATAACAGCAACCTCAACATAACATACCCCCAAACAGTTAACTTGTCATCAATAGCTGTGTTGACCATGAACTCCAGCACAGACTCTAGGGCCACAGGGATCCTCATCTTTAACAATCTCTTCAGCAGTAACATGGATTATGGGTTTTGACAAGGCTACTTAGGACAGTATGGATGATTAACAGAAACAGAGTTTCTGAAGGCATTTTGGGTCAGTAATATAATGGTGCCAGTGGTATTAGAGATCAATGACATTAAGTTTGCCTTAGGCAGCATGGATCTTAGGCAATACCAAGGTGTCTGTTACCAGGTTTATCTGTGACATTAACATAGATTGGAAGGGCAGTAGATATTATGGACATAAACCTCTGCTACAGTGGCTGGCTGGATAAGTGACATCAGTAGACCTTTTTATGGCAATAAGGATTTTATACATATGTTCTACAGCAAGGGCTGCATTAATATATCATGGACCCCATCATTGTTTTCTGTGTCAGGCATTATCTCAATAGGAATTATGGACAGCACTGTGATTGCTGGTGGGCCAGTAGGAGCAAAGATGTGGATATACCATGGTGATTGTTTTCAAGAGATATCAGTGACAACAAAATATATCAGAAGACAGGGCATACAATGCACAGTCTTCTCTTCTCTAGTGACAGGATGTATCCTTCATTTCAAGATGGCAGCACATATCTCATAAATAACATAGTCTCATTTGGAAGAAGCATGAATAAGTGACATCAGTATATATTCTGGGGGCATGTCAGATCAAAGACATAAAAATCACAGGTAGCAGCTCAGAAAACTTAACATAAACTTGGGTAACAGTACTGATAATAAACTTCACAATAGGCTCTTCTATCTACAGGAATCACAGACTTTACTAAGCTCTTAAGAGTTAAAACTCACTATAGATATCAACATGGTTATAGGTGGCAGTATGGGTGAGTTGCATCAATATATTTCTAATGGTAATTAGGATCACTGATATTATCATCCTGGTCCAGACTAACAGCTAAAATCACTAACATCCTGGTTGCATGTGGTAGAATGGATGTGGGATATTCTATGTTGGTTGCTGTAAGGCGTTATCAACATAGTTTCAGAGAACATTCTAGTCCATAGAAAGAAACTGTTTCTCTAGTGTCAGGATTAATTTTTGATATCAAAATGTTGATATCCAGGAGCACATATCTTATACATAATATGGTGTCCAGTGGCTGAAAAATAGATCATGGACATTCTAGTGACAACTGGAATCATTCAAATTAATGTGGACCTATGTGGCATCAGGGATCACTGACATCATGGCTGCTGGTAGCATCATGGGTTTTAGAAATACAGTAGTTTCTGTGAGCACAAGGTACCAGTGACCTCAATGTAATATGTCACAGCATATATAACTCAGCATGCCTCTAGACAACAGTACTAACCATAAATTTCAGCATAGATCCTGGTTATTTCCAGGGATCCTAGATATTTCCAATCTCATCAGAAGCAATACTGACTATGGAATTCAACATGGCTTCTGGTGGCAGCATGGGTGAATGACACCATCTTAATTTCTGTAGACAATAAATCAGTGTTAATGTGGATCCCAGTAGCAGGAGACATCAATGCCAACAATGTTGCCTGTGGTAACATGGAACTTTGGCAATACTTTGGTGCCTATTGTCAGTTATATCAGTAATATCAGAATAGAATCATAGGACAGAAGAGATCATGGACATAACCCTATTCTTTAGTGAAAGGATGGATCATTTACATAAAAATGGGTACAGGTATGAGCACATATCTCTGGCAGGATGGATCACTAACATCAATATTGGTTTGAGTGGCAGTATGCATCTTGTACATAATATGGTCTACTTCAAGACTGCATGCATGCATTGGGAAATTACCTTAGTTTCTTGTGGCAGGTAGGATCTCAATATGATCTATGAAAACCATCATGTTTTGGTAACAGCAGGCAGCAGTGATAACATCATAGCTTCTAGTTGCAAGTTGAATCACACACATCACTCACGTGGCAGCTCAGAACATATAACTTAAAAAGAAATTAGGCAACAATATTAACTGCAAACCTCAGCATAGACTCTTCTACCAATAGGGCTCACTGACATCACCAAACTCTTTAGAGTCAACACTGACAAGGAACGTTGACATAGTTACCACTATGAGTAGTATTTAATGACATCAATATATTTCCATTGGGAATCATTGATATCATCATTCTGGTTCCAAGAAGGACCAGGGATTCTTAACAAATTTTCACTAGGCATGTGAGACCATGGTCTAAAACTTCTTTGCTACTTGCAGGATGGATCCTTGATGTCAAATTCATTACACCTGGCAGCATATACATCTTTCATGTTGTATCATGTACATCAATAGCTTTTCTGGTGGCAGTTAGGATCTTATACAGGACATGGTCTACAGTGGAGTCAGCATTCATGCAGGGATATTACCATAGCTTCCTGTGGTAGATAGGATCTCAATAGTAATGATGGACGCATCAAGAATGCTGGTAGATTGGTGGCAGCAGTGATCTTGGTTACATCATGGTCTTTGTGTCTGGGAGGTATCAGTGACATCATCAGTGACAGTTTCAGAGGGCAGGTCAGACCATGTACAGAAACCTCTTTCCTAGTGGCCGAATGGAACCTTGGCATCAAAATGGGGTACAGTAAGTAAGCAAACATTTCATACATAACATAGTCTCAGGTGGCAGAAACATGTTTCACTCATATCAGTATTGATTCTATTGACCTTTAAAATTATTCAGATTAATGTGATCCTATATGACACCAGCAATCACTGACATTATGGCTTCTACTGTTACCAAGGTTCATGGACATACAATGTTGCTTGTTGCCATAATGTATCTCTGACCTCAACATGTCATAGAAAGGGTAACTCAATACAACCTTAGTTAGCAGTATCGACTATGGACTTTGCTCTAGACTCTGGTAGCCACAGGGTTTCTTGATATTAATGATCTCTTCAAAAGCAACACGAACTATGGCATTCAAAATACTAGGGTCAGCATTGATGGACATAAACATAGTTTCTGGATGTGCTTTGCATTAGTGATATTAACATGGTAGTTACTTGCATCAGGGATCACCGGGGTCAAGGTTGCCTGTGGTAGCATCGATCATGGATAATCTTGATATCTGTTCCTGGGTGTATCCTTGATATCAGCATAGATTCAGAGGGTAGGAGAGAATATTAACATCAACATCTTCTCCATTGGCAGGATGGATCATTAACATCAGTAGTTATTCTGGTTGAAGTAAAGATCTTTTATGTAATACACTCAACAACAGGGGCTTCATGTATGCATACCAGGAATTTCATACATTCCTGTGTTTCACAGTACCTTAATTAGAACAATAATCATAATTATTAATGTAAGTATGCAGCACTGACCTCAACTCTGCTTCAGGTTGTAAGTCAGGTCACAGATATGAAACTCACCTCTAGTTATAGCACAGTACACTTAAGTCAACATGACACAGGCCGCTGCATTGACTATGAACTTCAAAATAGACTCTTCTAGGAACAGGAATGACAGACTTCACCAAGCTTTTCAGAGGCAGCAATGTCTATGGATAGTAATATAGTTACAGGTATCACCATGGATGAGTGACATCAGTATGCTGATGTTGGCAGGTAGGATCACTGATATCATCATGGCCCAAAGTGGCTGCACAAATTACTAATATCATGTTTCCTATTGGCAGCAGGGATGCTAGATACAATATGGTGTCTGTTGACTAGTATATCACTTATGTCAGCATATATTTGTAAGGCATTATATATTCATGGACAAAACCTCTCTTCAGTGGCAGGAGAGTACAATGGCATCAATAGGTCTACTAGTACCAACAAGTATCTCATTTATAACTTAGTCTGAAAAAGGAACTATGTAAATGTGTTAGAGATAACAATACAGTTTCACGTGGCAGGTAGAACCTCAGACATTAATCAAATCCACAGGGACAACTCAGAAAACTTACCTCAATATCACCTCCAGTGTCAGTGTAGACCTTGGAATTCACAAGGTTCTTAAGTACCAACATAGCTCATAGTCATCAACAGGGGCTCCATAGGCAATAGATACAATGAACTTCATCATGATTGTTAATTACATGCAATCTGCAGAATTGAGAGCATAGCTTCATATTGCAAATAGGATTAGAAGTATTACATGCCTCTCCAGTAGCAGCACAGAGCACTTACCTCATTATGCCCTTAGGCAGCATTACTGACAATGAACTGCACAATAGACTCTTTGGGCTGAGGGATCATGAATATCATGTATCTCTTTGAAGACCACTGACTGTGTATCTCAACAGGGTTATCAGTATCAGCATCAATGAGTGACATGAATATAATTCCCTTAGTTCTTGAGATCACTAATGTCATCAGTCTGGTCCAACATTGCAGTTGAGATCACATACATCATAGATACCATGTTGTTTGTTGCCAAGGAGGATTTGGGACTTCTAGACAGTTTCAGAGGGCAGGTATGACTATGCAAACTCTTCTCTAATGGTAGGATGCATCCTTGACATCAAAATGTTTACAGCTGGCAGTACACTTCTCATAAATAACAAGGTTTCATTGAGCAGTATCTTGGAAAACTGGCATCAATAATGATTCCATTGGTAGATGGAGACAATCCTACTTATGTAATCCCAAGTGGCAGGAGAGATCACTGACATCATGGCTTCTGATGACAAGGAGTAACGTAGACACACAATGATATCTGTTACCAAAATATTTGTTACAAAACATAACATGTATCAGAACATGTAACTCCACATGTCCTTAAGCAGTACTGTTCACATTGAACATCATGATAGACTTGGCTAGCATCAGCGATCCTTGACATTAACAATCACTTCAGAAGTAACAGGGGCTATGTCCAGTTTTCTTAGGAACTGCCTAACTGATTTCCAGAGTAAGCTGTACCAGCTTGCAATCCCACCAGCAGTGGAGAAGTGTTCCTTTTTCTCCACATCCTCCCCATCATCTGCTGAGTTTTTGATCTTAGTCATTCTGATTGGTGTGAGGTGGAATCTCAGGGTTATTTTGATTTCCACTGACTAAGGATGTTGAACATTTCTTTAGGGGCTTCTTAGCCATTCAACATTCCTTGGTTGAGAATTCTTTGTTTACCTCTATATCCCATTTTTAATAGGGTTATTGGTTTCTCTGGAGTCTAACTTCTTGAGTTCTTTATATATATTAGATATTATTAAAAGAGAAATATATATATATATATATATAATTTCCTTAATCTCCCACTGTATGTATATGTGTGTACGTGTATGCACATATATTCACAATGCCATCTCAAAATGGCTAACAATTTGGTTAGAGTTTTATGCTTCTGTATTATAACATCCTGTTAAGGCTAAAACTTATAAACCAGGTTGACTTGTAGATAATCATAATAATATAAAAATCAATGTATCTTTTTACATGACTTATAAATGTGTTTCTACAAGAATCTTTGTGTTACTTTGGACTTGGACACATTATAAGGCTTATTTTACTTGTCATTACTTTTCATGCTTCATTACTTTTTAACAAGTATTGTATCCTCCTCACAGGGTACTATGAAAACAGTTTTCCTTAGTAAAAGCCTTATATTTGGCATAATACATTTGATACAACTTATTTTTGGAAATAAACAACATTAACATGAAAAAAAGAAGTAGTAGGGACTATGGATTTCAACATGGCAAATGGCAGCAGCATGGGTGACTGACATCAGCATAATTTCTGCAGGCATTTTGGATTGGTGATATTTACATGGGCCCCTGCAACAACATAGAACACTGAATATAAGGGTGCTTCTGAAAGCATGGATCTTGAGAAATAAAACAGGGTCTGATGCCAGGTATGTTTGAGTGACATCGGCATCAAGTCAAAGGACAGAATTAATGATATTCATCATATAGTGGAGTTGACATCACTAGCTCCTCTGGTGGCAACAAGGATCTTGTACATTACATGGTCCACAGAGGGGCCTACATATATCCATTAGGGACATCCGCAGAATTTCCTCTGACAGGTTGGATCTAGACATCAATCTAATATCCAGTGACAGCTCAGAATACTTACCTGAATATAATATTGGACATCTGTATGGATCTTGAAATTCACCTGGTTTCACAAGAAGCAGCACAGATCATGGCCATCACCAAGTTCTCCATCAACAATAGGAATGATGGAGTCTATCATGATTGCAGAGAATAGCGTGCAGCACTGACATCAATATATCTTCAGGTTTGAGGTAGGATCATAGGCATCAAAAGCATCTCAAAAAGAAGCACAGATTACTTATGTCATTATGATCTTGGACAAAAGTACTTACCATTAACTTCACAATAGAGAGTTCTGGCTAAGGGATCACAAATATCACATATCTCTTCAAAGACAACACTGAATGTTGATCTCAAAATAGTTTCCAGCTGCAGCTTGGATGAGTGACATTAATATATTACCATTGGCAGTTTACTCACTGATGTCATCAATTTAGTCTATTTGGATTAATCACATTAAAATGTTACCAAGTAGCAGCACAGATTACTGATAGTAAAATTCCCTCTGGCAGCACGAATCTTGTGAAATAAAACAGGGTCTGATACCAAGTAAGCTTGAGTGACATCCGAGGACAGAACTAATGATGGCTGTCATACACATCTTTTCCAGTGACAGGATAGATCCTTGACATCACTAGCCCCTCTAGTGGTAGGAAGGATCTTGTGCATTACATGATCCTCAGAGGGTCGACATGCATCCATCAGGGACATCCACAAAATTTGCTCTGGAAGGCAGGATCTCAGACATTAATGTGATCTCCAGTGACAGCGTAGAACACTTACCTCAATGTGATATCTGACCTCTGTATGGACCTTGAAATTCACCTGGTTTCACAAGCAGCAGCACAAATCATGGTCATCACCAAGTTCTCCATCATCAATATCAATGATGGACTCTTTCATGAGTGCAGAGAATCACATGTAGCGGTGGCATCAATATATCTGCAGGTTTGAGGTAGGATCACAAACATGAAAAACATCTCGAGAAGCAGCAATTAATATATTATGATCTTAGGCAGCAGTGCTGACCATGAACTTCACAACTGAGTCTTCTGTCTAAGGGATCACAAATATCACAGATCTATTCAAACACTGACTGTGGATCTCACCATGGTTACCAGCAGCAGCTTGGATGTCTGACATCAATATATTTCCCTTGGCAGTTGAAATCATTGCTATTATCAATCTAGTCCAATTAGATTATTAATATTAACTTCTTTTCCAGGGGCAGGATGGATTACTAACAACGTTTGCCTCTGATATATGGATCTTGGGCAATATCATGGAGTCTGTTGCCAGTTATACTTCAGTGACATCAGCATCTGGTCATAGGGCAGAAATAATTGTGCTCATACAACTTTACTCCAATGGAAGGATACATCCTTGACATCACTAGCTCTTCTGATGGCAGTTAGGATACTATACCTAACATGTTCTACAGCTGTGGATACATGAATGCATCAGGGACATCAAGATAATTTACCATGGCAGATAGTTTCTCAGACATAGTCTGATCTCCATTGTCTCCTCGGGATGTTTACCTCACTATGACCTCAGGCATTAGTAAGGAACTCAGAATTCTGCAGGCTCTCAAATAGCAACACAGATCATGGCTATCACCAGGGTCTCCATTAGCAACAGGAACAATGGACTCCATCATGATTGCTGGTCACAGCATGTAGCACTGGCATCAGAATACCTTCAGGTTTGAGGTAGGATCACAGCCACTGAAAGAATCTCAAAAAGTAGCACGGATCACATACCTAATTAGGATCTTAGGTAGCAATATGGACCATAAACCTTACAATAGACTCTTCTGGCTAAGGGATAACAGATATCACAGATCTCTTCAAAGACAACACTGACTGTTGATCTCAACATGGATACTAGAAGCAGAATGGATGGCTGACATCAATATATTATCCTTGGCAGTTTGAATCACTGATGTCATCAATCTAATTCAATTGGCTTAATTACATTAACATGTTTCCCAGTGGCAGCAGGGATCACTGACAATAAACTTGCCTCTGGCAGCATGGATCCTGGGCAATATTATGTTGTCTGTTGCCAGGTAACTTCTGTGACATCAGTGTTGAATCAGAGAACAGAAGTAATTATGATCATTCTCCTCATATCCAGTGGCAGGCTGGATCACTGGCATCACTAGATCCTCTGGAGGTAGTAAGGATCTTATACATGTTCGATAGGTGATGCTATGTGGATGAGTCAGGGACATCAAGAGAATTTTCTGTGGGTGGTAGGATCTCAGATACCAGACTGATCTCCTGTGCCTGCTCAGAATACTTACCTCGATATGTCCTCAGCCATCAGTCTGGACCTTGGAATTCATGAGGTTCTCAAGCAGCAACACAGTTTATGGCCATCACCAGGGCCTCCATTAGTAATAGGAACAATGGACTCTATCATGATCGTTGGCCAATAGTTGCAGTGCTGGCACTAACATATCTCCAAATTTGAGGTAGGATCACAGGCATCAAAAACATCTCCAGATTCAGAACAGAACACTTACCTTATTATGACCTTAGGCCACAGTACTCATCATGAATTTCATAGTTGGCTCTTACATCTGCACGATCAAAAATATCCTGGAGCTGTTCAAAGACAAAACTGTCTGTGTATCTTAACATGGTTACCAGTGTCAGCATGGGTGAATGATGTCAATACATTTACTTTGGTACTTGATATCACTGATATCATCAATCTAATCCATATTGGCAGTAGATATCACTCACATTGTGGTTTCCTCTGGCAATAGAAATCTGGCATACACCATGGTGTCTGTTGCCAGGAAGCATTAGGGACTTCTAGATAGGTTCAGAGGGCAGGTAGACCATTTACAGATACTTCTTTAGTGGCAACCTGCATCCTCGACATCAAAATGGTTACAGTTGGCAACAGACTTCTCATAAAACAAGGTTCCTTTGTGCAGAAACATGGAAAACGAGCATCAGTTAAATTTGCATTCACAATTGGAGACCCTCATATCATTTTGGTCCCAAGAGGCAGCAGGGATTCATGACATCATACCTGCTTCTGGCCTGAAGTATTACATACATACAATGGTGTCTGTTGCCACTATATCTGTGACCACATTATTATATATATCAGAATATGTAACTCCACATGAATTTAGGCAGCTTTGTTGATTTGGAATTTCAAAGTGGACTGTGCTGGCCTTGGGGATCCTTGACATTAACAATCTCTTCTGAAGGAAATACTTACTATGGGTTTCAACACTTGCCTGTATATGGTCTCATAGGCTGTATTGACCATGGAATTCAATATGGACACAGTTGTCATCAGGGATCAAGGGTATTAACAGAGTCTCCATTTGCAACAGAAAATATGGACATCAACACCCTTGGTTGGTTATCGTGAGCATTTATCAGTTACATCAACATAGGTTCAGGTTACAGTGCAGATTATAGACATCAAACTGAATCTCATTAATGGCACAGAACACTTTATTCAACATTAAGCAGCAAAATTAACAAAGGTCATCAAATGGTCTCTTGTGGCAACATCAACAAGGTCTCATGGTTTGATATGGATAATGACCATTAACTAGATTTCTGTAGAAAACATGGAGTACTAATGTTAACATGGTAACTGATTAGTTACCAAGGCAGCACAGATTAGTGCTATCAACATAGTTGCAAGAGGCAGTAGGAATCATGCATGTATGGAATATTATTTAACACACATATTACCTCAATTTTAGGTATATTTTGTTTAGGTGTATTTGTTATTGTAAACATTGTCAATTAATACTTTTTAAATGATAAAAGTAGCCCAACAAAATGTAATATAAACATAAAACATATAATTTTGTATTATCATATATTTAATAGTAAAACTTGCAATCATTCGAAAACTTTTCCTGACATCCAAAACTCTAGATTTTAAGTAATTTTTCCCAGTAATTTGACTGATATGCCTAGATATTTCTTACCCTTTAAAAGTCTTCAAAATCCACAATGTAAGTCTTCACAATCCACACATGTACGCACCATCTTTGATTCCTTGAGATGGCCATAAATTGGACTTCATCTTGGGAGTTAATTGCTGCATTACACACTGTTTCCAGTGGAACCTGACAGTAAACTCTATAGGCTCTATATACATATAAATGTAAGAAAATAGAATATTAACAAATTTCAATTTATAACATTTGAACATGATATTCATTAAGGGAAATAATCATAAAAATATATTAGACTATCAAATTCATCTTAAAGATAGCTGTCCATTTTTACTTAAAATTGATATAGAGAACCCTTAAAAATGAAATTTGAAAGAGAAGTTTTGTGAGGATGTGGCATTCTGTGTTAATTCATTGTCCACTAAGTTTAACAACTGAGAAAAGAGCAAAAGTGCTTATGTATATATAGCTTACATAGCACTGGAAATCCCCAAATCTGAAAAGGTTACTGGGAAATTTCTCCACATTTCTCATTGCTTTTGCCTTTTTCTCAACTTATAAATTAAAAAGTAATAAAATACTAAGTATGAAAACATATTTTTCAATTTTCAAAGATTTCCATCATTAGAATTTAAAACATTTTTTCAGGTGCTAAAATGAATAAGAATAAAATATTAAATTTTAACTTATATTTATTTAGCATTTAGTTTTATTAATTTTATTAAGTTGAAATATGCTTAAAAAGAATATCACTAGCTAGATATAGATACTAAATTTTCTTTTATTTAGGTAATCTATTAAATATTTCTACTTTTCAAATAATACTTGTGTTCCACCTTATTTTCTTACCTATTCTCCCACTCATATATAACCATTCTTCATGCTTGGTAGATATGTTTTGTATATTTTTATTTCCTTGTTGTTTCATATGATCCTGCAGTCTTTTGTTTTAAATTCATTTCTGGCATTGCTAATTTCTTAAATGGTATATTTTACTACATCAAAATCTTCCCCTTTAATTTAAATATTTATTTTTATGTTGAGAAAATGCTAGGAAAGAAGGTAATAGGTGAGAGTTCCTGCTGTAGGGAAAGGCCAAAGAATTCTGACAGTACTGACAATAAGTTACAATGAGAAATAACCACATTTCCTCTGACATGATCTTCTCTTTATGGGTGAATTTCAGTACAGATTTGAAGAATTATTTATGTAATTCTGGTAAGCACAACAATAGTCTTACATATAAAATGTTTTTAAACTAAATGTCTCATTCAAAAATTCACAGTGGAATGAGAAAAATAAATCAAGAAAGTCTCTGAAGAAGAAAACTGAAGAAGATCTCAGAAGATGGAAAGATCGGCCTTGCTTGTGGATTGGCAGGATTAGTATAGTAAAAATGGTCATCTTGCCGAAAGCAATCTACAGATTCAATCTCAATTGTTCACAGACATGGAAAGAGCAATTTGCAAATTCATCTGAAACAACAAAAAACTCAGGATAGACAAAACTATTCTCAACAATAAAGGAACCTCTGGTGGAATCATCATCCCAGACTTTAAGCAGTACTACAAAGCAACTGTGTTAAAAACTGCATGGTATTGGTACAGTGACAGGCAGGTAGATCAATGGAATAGAATTGAAGACCCAGAAATGAACCAACAAACCTATGGCCACTTGAACTTTGACAAACAAGCTAAAGTCATCCAGAGGAAAAAGACAGCATTTTCTTTTTTATTAGATGTTTTCTTTTTCTTATTTATTTATTTATTTATTTATTTTAGATATTTTCTTTATTTACATGCGAATTTCTCCATTCCCAG
>NC_045030.1:50021542-50058504 GCF_008632895.1 Mastomys coucha | reverse complement strand
AAACAAAAACTAAAACAATCCCCTGTTCCCTCCCTGCTCCCCCTGTTCACAATCCCACCACCTCTTGCTTACTGGCCTTGCCATTCCCCTACACTGGGGCATAGAACCTTCATTGGGCCAAAGCCCTCTCCTCCCATAGATGACAGACATGGCCATCCTCTGCTATACACATACTACTGGAGCCATGAGTCCTCCTATTTGTACTCTTTGTTTGGTGTTTTTAGTCCCTGGGACCTCTGAGGGTACTAGTTAGTTCATATTGTTGTTCTTCCTATGGGACTGCAAACCCTTCTGCTCCTTGGATCCTTTCTTTATCTTCTTCATTGTGGACCCTATAGTCAGTCCAATGGATGGCTGTGAACCTCTATGTCTGTATTAGTCAGGAACTGTCAGAGCCTCTCAGGAGACAGCTATCTCAGGCTCCTGTCATCCAGCACTTGTTGGCATCCACAATAGTATCTAGATTTGATGACAGAATATGGGAAGGATTCCCAGGTGGAGCAGTCTATGAATTGTTCTTCTTTTAGTCTCTGATCCAGAGTTAGTCTCTACAACTCCTTCCATGGGTATTTTGTTCCCCCTTTTAAGAAGGAACAAAGTATCCATTCTTTGGTCTTCCTTATTCTTGAGTTTCTTATGGTTTGTGGTTTGTACTTTGTGTATTCCGATCTTCTAGGCTAATATCCACTTATCAGAGAATGCATACCATGTGTGTTCTTTTGTGATTGGGTTACCTCACTCAGGTATTCTCCAGGTCCATCCATTTCCCTAAGAATTTTATAAATTCATTGTTTTTAATAGCTAAGTAGTGTAGATGTACCCCATTCTCTGTATCCATTCCTCTGTTGAGGGACATCTGGGTTGTTTCTATTTTCTGGCTATAATAAATAAGGCTGCTGTGAACATAGTGGAGCATGTGTCCTTATTACATGTTGGAGCATCTTCTGGGTATATGCCCAGGAATGGTATAGCTGGGTCTTCTGGTAGAACTATGTCCAGTTTCCAGAGGAAGCGCCAAACTGATTTCCAGAGTGGTTGTACCAGTTTGCAATCCCACCAGCAATGAAGGAATGTTCCTCTTTCTCCACAACCTCTCCAGCATCTGCTGTCACCTGAGTTTTTATCCTAGTCATTCTGACTGATGCGAAATGGAATCTCAGGGTTGTTTTGATTTGCATTTCCCTGATGACTAAGGATTTTGAACATTTCTTTAGGTGCTTCTCAGCCATTTGGTGTTCATCAGTTGGGAATTCTTTGTTTAGCTCTGTACCCCATTTTTAACAGGGTTATTTGTTTCTCTGGAGTCTAACTTCTTAAGTTCTTTGTATATATTGGATATTAGCCCTCTATCAGACATAGGATTGGTAAACATCTTTTCACAATTTGTAGGTTGCCATTTTGTCCTATTGACAGTATCTTTTGCCTTTCAGAAACTTTGCAATTTTATGAAGTCCAATTTGTCGATTCTTGATCTTAGAGTGTGAGCTATTGGTGTCCTGTTCAGGAAATTTTTCCCCTGTGCCCATGTGCTCGAGGTTCTTCTCCCTCTTTCTTTCCTCCTCCTCTATCCTTCCATGGTCCCATTTGCACACTTGCTCCTGTGATTATTATGTTCCCCATTCTATGTAGAATTGAAGCATCTACAATTTGGTCATCCTTCTTTTTAAACTGCATATGGTTTGTGGGATGTATCATGAGTATTCTGAATTTTTGGGCTAAAATACACTTATCTGTGAGTACGTACCATGTGTATTTTTTGTGTCTGTGTTACCTTATTCAAAATATTTTCTAGTTCCATCCACTTGTCTGTGAATTTCATAAAGTTATTTTTTTAAAGTGCTGAATAGTATTCCATTGTGTGAAGGTATCACAATTTCTGTATCCATTCTTCTGTCAAGGGACATCTGTGTTGTTTCCAGCTTCTAGCTAATATAAGTAAGACTGCTGTGAACATAGAGGAGCATGTGTGCTTGTTATATGTTGGAGCATCTTTTGGGTATATGCCCTTTTCTGAGGAACTACCATGTTGATTTCTGTATTAGTCAGGGTTCTCTATTGAAACAGCCCCAAGTTTCACGAAGGGGGTTCACCTCAGCCAGTAGGGAATAAAGGACCTGAAATAAAGGGTTTGAAATGCAAAGAGAAAACCTGAAGCCAAGTTGCGTCCCAATCAAGGCTCCACTTTACTGAGAATAAACCAGGGTTTTACAGTCACAGGAGAAACTGAAAACAAGTCTCTAGATTACACTACAAAGAAAGTTCAGGTGTCAAAGTCACCAGGTTCAGAAGATCTTTAGACGTCTAGCTGGCATACTCAAGCAGTGGACATGCTCAGGCAGCTTCTTCAAAGACAAACAAACAGTCAACAGCTCCCAGGTGTTAGCCCCCACACAGAGGCTGCCAGGAGTCCGGTGGATGACTGAAGTGAAGAGTGATGGTAACACTCTATAGTCACAGAACTTATGGTAGTCTCTATATGATAAAGGAATTTATTGATGACTTACAGTCTGTAGTCTAACTCCCAACAATGGTCAGCAGCAGCTGTGAATGGAAGTCCAAGGATCTAGCAGCTGCTCAGTCCCACAAGGCAATTGTCAAAGAAGAGAAAGAGCCTTGCTTCTTCCAATGTCCTTATATAGGTCTCCAGAGAAAGGTGTGGTCCAGATTCAAGCTATGTGCCACCACACTTTTAATCCCAGATGACCCTGAACTCAGAGATCATCCTGTCTTAATCTTCTGGGATTCATAGCCACTATGCCTCAAGATCTTCACGCCAAGATCCAGGTCAGAAACTTGTATCTCTCAGCTTCCAGATTAGGATCACAGGTGAGCCTTCCAATTCTGGATTGTAGTTCATTCCACATATAGTCAAGTTGACAACCAGGAATAGCCACTACACAGGCCTATCAGAATTATACCAGGCTATAATTTCCGAAGTTCTTTTACAGTCTGACAAGAAATGGAGGAGTTTTCCTCTTTCTCTGTATCATTATCAGCATCTGTTGTTACCCAAGTTTTTGATCTTAGCCCTTCTGACTGGTGTGAGGTTAAATCTCAGGGTTGTTTTGATTTGCATTTCTCTGATGACTAAGGATGTTGAACATTTCCTTACATGCTTCTTAGCCATTCAATATTCCTCAGTTGAGAAGCCTTTGTTTACCTCTATAACTCATGTTTTATTGGACATTTTGTTTATTTATACTTCAAATGTTGTCCCCTTTCTTGGTTGCCCGTCTTACAAGCCCCTAATCCATCCCCACCCCCTGTTTCTATGAGAGTACAGCCCCTCCCACCCATCCTGGCATTCCCCTATACTGGGACATTGAGCCTTTACAGGACCAAGTGCCTCTCCTCCCACTGATGCTGGACAAGTCCATCTTCTGCTACATATGTAGCTGGAACCATGTGTACTCTTTGGTTGGTGGTTTAGTACTTGGGAGCTCTAGGGGGTCTGGTTGGTTGATATTGTTGTTCTTCCTATTGGGTTACAAAACCATTCAACACCTTCAGTCCTTTCTCTAACTACTCCAATGGGAACCCTGTGCTCATTCTAATGGTTGGCTGTGAACATCCACTTCTGTATTAGTCAGGTACTGGTAGAGCATCTCAGGAGACAGCCATATCAGGCTCCTGTCAGCAAGCACTTATTGGCATCAGCAATAGTGTCTGGGTTTTGTGTCTGTATATGGGATGGATCCCCAGGTGGGGCAGACTCTGGATGGCCTTTCCTTCAGTCTCTGCTCCACAGTTTGTCAACATATTTCTTCCTGTGAGTATTTTGTTCCCCCTTATACAAAGCACTGAAGCATCCACACTTTTGTCTTCCTTCTTCTTGTGGGCCTCATGTGGTCTGTGAATTGTATTTTGAGTATTCTGAGCTTTTGTGCTGATAAGTGGATATTAGCCCTTACACCCATTGTTTAAATAGGGTTATTTGGTTCTCTGGAGTCTACCTTCTTGACTCCTTTGTATATTTTGAATATTAGCCCTCTATCAGATGTGAGGTTGGTAAAAATCTTTTCCCAATCTGTTGGTTGCCATTTTGTCCTATTGACAGTGTCCTTTACCTTACAGAAGCTTTTGAGTTTTATGAGGTCCCATTTGTTGATTGTTGATTTTAGAGCCTGAGCCATTGGTGTTCTGTTCAAGAAATTTTCCCTTGTGCTGATGTGTTCGGGGCACTTTACCACTTTCTCTTCACTTCACTTTCTCTCTCATTTAGTGTATCTGGTTTTATGTGGAGGTCCTTGATCCACTTGCACTTGAGCTTTGTACAAAGAGATAAAAATGGATCAATTTGCATTCTTCTTGTACAAATCTTTCACTTGCTTGGTTAGAATCACAACAGTATATTATTTATTTATTTATTTATTTATTTATTTATTTATTTATTTTGTTTTTTTGAGACAGGATTTTTCTGTATAGTCCTGGCTGTCCTGGAACTCACTCTGTAGACCAGACTGGCCTCTAACTCAGAAATCCACCTGTCTCTGCCTCCCAAGCGCTGGGTTTAAAGGTGTGCCCCACCACTGCCTGGCTAAGATATTTTATATTATTTGTGACTATTGTGAAACTTGTTTTTTCCCTAATATCTATCTCACTCTGTTTTTCCTTTGAGTAAAGGAAGGCTCCTGATTTGCTTGAGTTAATTTTATATCCAGCCATTTTGTTGAAGTTGTTTAGATATGAAGAGATTCTTAATTGAGGTATTGTCTGTATCTGGTTGGACAATGGGTGTATATATGCTGGATAGTTTTTATTGTTATTGATGTGGTAGAGTTACAGTAGACTCAGTGTTTGTGGTATCATCTATAGGTAGGTAGACTTGAACTGTATAACCCTGTTGAGAACATAATAAACTTAAAGGATGAAATATTCATTTGTATACACTTAACATACTGCATTTACACAAATTAATGTATAGTGCTATGCATAATGTTAAGAAAACTTTGTTACTGGGAAAGCTTTCATGGTAGGTATGACATATTATCTCTTCAGAGAAATCTATAAAATACACATCTTAAAAACTGTAGCTTTTAGCACCGTGTTTTAGGATAATGATAATCTTATAGTCTTTCATATTTCATTGATTTATCTTATTAAAAAGATCACAGGTTACATTAATATCAAATAAATATGATCTGTAGTTTTAAAGAAACAATTTTTTCATTTTAATTATTATATTTATCTAACAATAATATTCTCAGTAGCCAATTGATTCACCATTTTATTTTGTAGAAAGTTATTTCTCATTGCTGCAGAGAGGAAAGTATCACAAACGCATTACTGTTGTTTCAGGTTTTAATTGCTATGTTGTCAATAGTAATTAGATTTTTCATGCAGTTAGCACTCATGTTTCCTAAAATTCATGATGAAATCTTTGTACTCAGACTCATACAAATTCGCAGCCATCATTATTTAAATGGTATAACTCAAAATAGAACAATAAAATAAGTTGTAACTTATTATTCATTTTTTAAAATAAAAATCCAAACACTTTTAGAATTTATTATTTCAATACAAGAATTCTTATTTTGGACTGTTGAAAAGCTTTTTCATTTTTTGAAAATTGGTGTATATTTTTAAAAGGGAAATTATATTTTCATCTTAGTTGTCAATTCATTTTTTAGGACAAATAGCTAAGTTAAAGGCTACTGCTGTTATAAAAGTTTTACCAACAGTGAATCATTCAAACTCATGAGTTATGGTCATTTTAAATAAGCCAACTCATATTAAGTTCAAATAATAATTAAATGTAATTTATAAACTGGTGAGAAATGTTTATGTGTAAATTACCTAACTATATCCATAAACTTAGATTTCTCACTCATTTAATTAAAATTAGTAACAATTGATGTCTTCTCACTGAAAACTGCTATATTCACTTAGATTTTTGTCTAGAAACTTACATATACAATTTATTTACCAATGAAGTTCTTTTCATTTTGTTAATGTACATGTTGATTATAACAATATACATTATATTAGTTTATTTATTATGAAGATAAGCTTTCTTTATTTATTCAGGGAATTTGCTACTTTAAGACACATGTCTTTATTAAAAATTAAAGTTAGGTAAGCATTATTTCAGTTGTTTTTCTGTCCATGCGTATTAGTTTAAGAATAGTGTCAAAAAAACCTTTGTTTTGGGGGCTGTTTTCTAATATGACTTGCACTTTTATTAATTAATTAATTAGTTAGTTAATTAATATACCTTTTTTTGCTATTCTCCTGATCCCCCCACCAGAGTTTTTCAGCCTATTGCCCATCCCTTCACCTCTGAAAGGGTCCCTTACCCACCCCTGGCATCACTCTTCTCTCATGCATCAAGTCTCTACAGGATTAGGCATTCTTTCACACTGGGGCCAAACAGTCCTTATTTTATCTTAATACATTAATGGCATTTTATTTTCCATTACTGTAAAATATCCTTTTTCTTGTACTTTTAAAAAATTCAATTGTATTTTTATACAATTAGGATCTTGAGCAAAAATGGTGTAAGCCTTTATGCTTCTTTTTTTATTTTTTTGTGATAGAGGGCAAACTCTCTTTAAAATAAATACACAATCCGTCTTAGGATTTTTAAATTATGCATGTATTTTGTGGGTGTATTTTCATTATGATATATATCTTTTTTCAAATTTCAATTAAATGAATTTATATTTACTGCTAGCAGTGCAGGAGCCTTAGAAACAAACAGCATGCTTGTTTGCCAAAGGAAACTAAAGGCTGATATCAAAGGTATACATTATCATTATTTATAGAACCCATAACTTAACAAGAAAATTATTTCAGTCCACTCCATTGTTTCTTCTCTATTGTATAGTAAATAATTTCTTTACCTAATTTAAAATAAATATTGAATCTGGTTTTTAATCAACCACTTAGGTAGCATTTGTAATTGTTACCCAAATACCTTCTCTCATAAGTTCCATGAAATTTTTTCTTCAAGATCATAAACACAAAAGTGATAGGAACCAAAATTGAACTATTAGCATAGTATTTCCTTTTAAGAGTAACCATATAATTGTCCATCACAAATTCTATACAGTTCTGCTCAATCTGGAGATAGCAACATTATGTCATGAAATAATGATTTACATTTTCAAAATTATGAAGTAGCAACAATGATTGGGGGGTCACCATAACATGAGGAACTGTATTAAAATGTTGCAGCATTAGGAACTTTGAGAACCAATACTATAAATTATACAAATAAGCTACCAGATGAAAGGTAATACTAGGAGAGTTGATAGTAATAGTCCTGTGACTATACTACAGACCTTGGTACAATGGTCACTATAAGATTATGTATTTCTTAATAACTAGAGTCTTGATGTAGTGAAAGTTAGAGAGATTCCCACACATTCACATTTCCAGTGACCTATTTCAAAAGATTTTTTTTTCCTTTCTTCAACCCTATACTATTTTTAAGCACCTTGTTTCCCATAACAAGGACATGTAAGACAAGGTAGAATGTATGAATTATATTAAACTTACACTTGTTATTGGTGTGTCTTTCTGGTGTCTTTGGGATCCTAGTTCTGAGACTAACAAATACAGAACACAACATACTATACAGGCAAGAAGGAAACATTCTTGGGATACAATAGTCCAGGCTCCAACATGGATTGAAGACCAGCGACCCTCTAGAAATCCTCCAGCTTAGGAATGCTGAACACAGTTCATGAGCTGAGCTACTATGGGATTCTTTTGGAACTATCCACCCCTTATCAGTTGTTAGTTATTTCAGACAATACACTTCAAAATAAATATATGTTTTATTGGCTATGGTCTTCAAGAAAATGTTGAATAATACATTCTTATACTATATTATATCTCTAAAATAGGAAGGACAACATGAACTCATAAGTATGAAACCACCAAGAAAATAATCGAGACTAGTAAAAGTCAGTTATGACCCTTGGATAAATGCTATATTTTATATTAATGGCTTCTTGCTGGATTAAGTGAACTTGTAAAATTGAGAAATCATGCTGACTTAGTAAAGGAGTGGTTGTAGGTTTGAAATGCTATGCTTTCCTCCAGGAGTCTGATTTTGAAAACAAAATAAATTTCATCAGTACCAAAATATACTCTTTACCAGGTGGTGCCCACTCCTTCATTTACTTTTTAGTAATAAATTGTCATGCCAAAGCCAACCCCTGTATTCTGTCTGATCCAAATAGTGAGCATATTCACCTGTGAGATTGAATTACATACACAAATAACATTGCTGGGATGGAACATGAGTTCCTGGGCAAATTACATCTACAGCATTTTCCAGTTTTCAATCGTTTCCTTCACTACCTAAGTTTGGCTGGTGTGTGTGTGTGTGTGTGTGTGTGTGTGTGTATGTGTATGAGAGAGAGAGGGAGGGAGGAATGGAGAGAGGGAGAGAGAGGGAGAGAAAGGTAAAGAGAGCTAGAGTTTGTTTTTGAATGTTCTTAGAATATGCTTTCTATCTACTCAAATATAGACATGTACTTTGGCAAGAAATTTGGAGTTCATTTCTCTTTTGGACTTCCTCAGAATGTGAGGAAAGTCTTGATACACTGTATTTTACATATGGCATGTTTTAGGCTCTGATTGTTTGATTTGCTTAGCACAATATTTAGCATTTGTTTTCCAGGGGAACTTGGGACTTTATAATTGCAAATATAATAAGTTTGTCTTGCTAGAATTGAAATGAGACCTCTGCTTTAAAAATGAAAATAGTGGCTTCTGAAAACAGTTTTATATACTGTATTGTATACCTCATTTAATTTATTTCATTTTATTTTATTTTTTATTTATCTTAAATGTTAGTAAATTTCATTGTGGATTTTTAATATATATATTTGTAGGTATGTGTCAGTATATGGGTATGGGCACATGAGTGCTGGTGCAGAAATATGCCAGAAGAGGGCATCAGATCCTTTAGACAAGTGCTTCTCAACCTATGAGTCATGAATTTTTTGGGGGTTAACAGAACATTTTGCAGGGGTTGTCTAAGACCATCAGAAAATACAGATGTTTACATTACAACTCATACTAATGCCAAAATTACAGTTATGAAATAGCAATAAAAAATTTTATCGTTATGGGTCACTACAACATGTAGAACTGTATTGCAGGACCACAGCATTAGGAAGGCTAAGAATAACTAGCTTAGAACTACATTTACAGGAATTTGTGAGCCACATGACATGGGCACTGGGAAGTAAACTCTGGAACATAACAAAAACAATAAGCACTTAACTTTAGAGTCATCTATCTTTCTTAGCTTTCATCATGGCTTCTTCATTAGCACTCAGGACATACTCCTGTCCACCACCCCAACATAATTATTCACATCAGCACTTAAGCTCTTCTAAACCCAGTATTCCCCTTTCCAATTTACTCCTATTCAAGCTTCTTATTGCCCTCTTGGTGCCTTTTTTCTAGTTTCTTGGAATTTAGGCACAGCAGATGTCATTACATAAATAAAACCTTTATAAGATTAGGCCTATTAGCATTCCATCAAAAACAGGGGCAGTTGTGTGACCTCTACCTCCCAGGGGCTCCCAGACAATTAACATTTTCTGGGAGGAGGGGGTCTCAAAGGACTCCTATTTGCTCTCTGAGGACTCACAGGCAGTTAATAGTAGTGAGGAGGGAGGTAGTCATGAAGTTCCACTGATCTCTGCTGCTAACTGCCAGTTGGCCATTGATAGGGGAATGCAAGATGTTTTCTTAAGTGTTATAGCTGTTGATGAGTGCCCATGTCCCTGTGAGTAATTCCTTATCCTTGCTCCTGTAAACAGCAGCCATGATAAAACTCATTAGGTCACACAAAAAAAAAAAAAAAAAGGAGAAAAAAGTCACAGTAGACTAGGCCCAGTCAGGAAGAGGGAGATCAGCAGGAGATAAGAGAAAACACAGGGTCATGGCAGAAACCATGATCCAAATGAATTATATTCCGGGGTGAAATGATGTAATGGAGACCATTCTTATGGATAATTAATACTAATTAAATAAGTGAGAACTCTTAAAGAAGTTTCATGAGCACTTTGAATATATTCTTCAGATTTTTACCATGTTAAGCTTAGAGTGAAGACATTTTAAGTGTTGACAGTTTTTTTTTTTTTGGTATTGTTGCTTTTAATTATTTAGTTCTTTGATAATTATATACACTGCATTTTGTACATATTATCGTCCCATCTCCAACCCCTTCTAGATTCACTGACATTCTCTCCCTACCTACATTTGTGTCTCCTATTTTAACCCTTTAAGTCAAATTTGTACTGTCTGTATATTCTAACCATTGGTAGTTTCCCTAAAGAATGTATTTCTGAATGGGTATTGATAAATTAAGAATTCTAATTTTCTATTATACTAGAGAGGAGTTTACATCAATCAAAATAATTTGTTTTGTAGGAAGATGGAGACAGGATTCATTGTTAAAATGTGACATATTCAACTTGCTCTTATACAGATTTTGTGAATATATACATATATATATATATGTATGTATATGTCTCTGTGTGTGTGTGTGTGTTCGTAGCCTATAATGTTTCAAGATACTTCAAATTCTTGTTCAGTTTTTCTACAGCTTTGTCTATTTTGATAATTTCACTGAGTATTATACTTTCTGACAATTCTATCAATACTCTGAATTACAACTTATTTAGAAGATGTGTTTTAAGATTACTAAATATATAAGTTAGATATAGAACCAGTAGTTTGCATACTATGTAATTATGAAATTAAACACTCAGTTTTGAATAGCAAGGAGTCCTGTGAGCTGCTTGTTACGTGTAAGCTAGAAAATCAGAAAATCTGGTAATATAATTCAATCCAAGTCTGAAGGTCGAAGGGTACTATTTAATGTTAGACCCTGTCTACACCTGAATGCCAGGAGTAACAGTAATGTTTGATATCAGGTGAAGATGGTTATCTTAGCCAAATTTAAAAAAATTAATTTGCTGTTTTTCTATATATTTTGTTTGGTTAGGAGTCCAGTAAAATAATAATATAAAATATATTTATAATACAGTTGAAGGTAAAAATGGGTTTGTTTGTTTCTTTGTTTTAACTCAAAGATTTTATTCTCCTCTCTGTCCACCCTCTGACTGTTCCACATTCCATACCTCCTCCCTGCCTACCTGTCTCCAGGAGAATGTCCCATCCCTACCCCCCACCCCCTACCCCACTACACCTCTAAACTTCCTGGGGTCTCCAGTCTCTTGAGGGTTAGGTATATATTTTCTGACTAAACCCAGACCCAGCAGTCCCCTGTTGTATATGTGTATATATGTATATATGCTCAAATATGTTTTAAAAATAATCATAGAAGAAAACTTTCCTAACCTAAAGAAAAAGATAGCTATAAATATACAAGAAGTTTATAAACATAAATTAGACTGGACCAGAAAAGACAATACTCCCACCAAATGATAGGTGAAACATAAAATCTATACAGCAAAGAAAGTCTATTAAAAGCAGCACTCTCTAGAGCATATACCCAGAAGATGCTGCAACAAGTAATCTGGACACATGATCTACTATGTTCATAGCAGACATATTTATAATAGCCAGAAGCTGGAAACAACCCAGATGTCCCTCAACGAGAAATGGATACAGAAAATGTGGTGCATCTACACAATGGAGTACTACTAAGCTATTAAAAACAATGAATTTATGAAATTCTTAGGGAAATGGATGTATCTGTATAATATCATTCTGGGTGAGGTAACACAATCACAAAAGAACACACATGGTATGCACTCCCTGATAAGTGGATATTAGCCAAAAAGTTCAGGATACCTAAGATTCAGTTCACAGACCATATGAAGCCCAAGAGGAAGGAAGAAGAAAATGTGTAGGCTTCAGTGCTTCTTAGAAGGGGGAACAAATTATTCACAAGAGGAAATATGGAGACAAAGTGTGGAACAGACACTGATGGAAAGGCCATCCAGAGACTGCTCCACCTTGGGATACATCCCATATACAGACACCAAACCCAGACACTATTGTGGATACCAAGAAGTGCTTGGTGACAGGGGCTTGATATGGTTGTTTGGTGAGAGGCTCTGCCAGAGCCTGACAAATACAGAGGAGGATGCTTGCAGGCAACCATTGGACTGAGCATGGAGTCCTTGATGGAAGAAGTGGAGAAGGGACTGAAGGAGCTGAGGGAGTTTGCAGCCTCATGGAGTGCGAAACAGTGTCAGCTGGCCAGACCTCCCCCCTCAGAGCTCCCAGGGACTGGACCACCAACCAAAGAGAACATATGGAGGGATCCATGGCTCTGGCAGCATATGTGGCAGAGGATGGCCTTGTTGGACATCACTGAGAGGAGAGGCTCTTGGGCCTGAGGGTATTCAATGTCCCAGTGTAGGGGATTGCCAAGACAGGAAGAAGCAGGTGGGTGAATAGGTGGGTGAGAACCCTCATAGGGACAGAGGGAGGGGGATAGGATAGGAGGATTTCAAAGGGGAGACCCAGAAATAGGAAACATATGAAAGATAAATAAATAGAACATCTAATAAATAAAATCAGCACTGGAAAAAGAACAGGTAACATACAAATGCATAATTATCAAAATTACAGCTAACTTCTCAACAGAAACTCTAAAAACTAGAAGGTCCTGGATAGATATTTGCATGTTCTACAAAACCACAGATACCAACCTAGACTACTGTACCCTACAAAACTCACAATTACCATAGATGGAGAAAATGAATATTTCAAGACAAATCCAAACTTAAATGATACCTATCCACAAATCTAGCCTTACTGAAAACACTAGAAATTATATGACATCTTGGGGCAAGTTATTTGCACAGATTTATGCATCTGAGTAATATAGAAATAATTTCAGCTACCACATAGGACATTAAGTGCTAATTGAGATGATATTTGTAATGACCAAATATATTATGTTCTCAAAATTATGTCTATCATGATTATTAATAACAACATAATAAAAGCACTTTTAGTGGATCCTATGATTAATTTCATCAATGTATTTCTAAAAGGTTTGTCAAAGTGAGACTATTTTTTTTGATCAATGCATAATAAGTAAGTGAATAAATTGTGTTAAAAAATTCTACTACAAATATTATAAACTAAAAACAAATTCAGCAATGTGGCTTGAAACAGAATCATCAGCTTGCATAAATCAATAGCTTTTATATTCACCAACAATAAATAATGAGAAACAGAGATCATGGATACACTCCCATTCTTAATAGCCATAAAGGAAATAAAATATCTTGACATAAATTCAACCAACGAAGTGAAGAAAATCTACAATAAAATATTTAAATTTTTTAACAAAGAGATAAAGACACAAGAAAATACAAAGCAATCCTATGCTCTTAGCTTTGGTAATATTAATATTGTTATAATGACCACTTTATGAAAAGCACTTCAGAAATTCTATAAAATTCCAATCCAACTATCCATTTAATTTTTCACAGAAATAGTGTAAAATAATATTCTAAAATTCCTATGGACCCAAAAATGCTCCAGATATCTAAAATAAAATGCTGAGCATAAAGGATAATTCAAGAGGGGTTAAGTTTCTAGATCTCAAGATATATTACAGAGCCATTATACCACCATCATAATAAAAATATAGTACTGGTGCAAAAACAGACATGTAGACTAGTAGAATAAAATGAAAGATAGTATGCATAACTTCAGCTATTTAGTATGTGAAAAAGATGTAAAAAAACATATGCTGTAGAAAAAGAAAGCATCTTCAACATATGGTTCAGGGAAGACTGAATATCTACACTGAAAAAATGAAAATTAGACCTCAAAATATCACATTCACATGGATCAAAGACCTAATTGTGAAACCTCAAATACTCAAACTTCCAGAATAAAACAGAGTATGCTATATGATGTAGATATAGGAAAAAACTTTCTCAACAGGATTACATTTGCCTAACAATACAGGTGACAATTATAATGTGAGACTTCATAAAATTAAAAAGCTTCTATACCTAGGGAATCATTTAAATGAATAAAGAGACAGCCCAGAGAATGAAGAGAATCTTTCCAATATAGATATCGGACAGAATTTTAATATTCAGAATTTACCAGAAATAAAGACTGTCAAAAAATCAAACTACCGACTCAAAAACTGATACGTGAACCTGAACAGGTAGATCTCAAGAGAATTAAAAATAGCTAATAAGTATTTCAAAGGTAAAAGTCAAAACATCTTTGAGATTTCATCTTACCCCAGTCAGAAGGGCAAACATCAACAAATAATCAAATAAGCAAGGAAAAGAAAGTCCCACATACTATTGGTAGGACTACAAACTGGTACAATCACACTACAAAGCAATGTGGGAAATTCTAAAAAATGAAAAATAAATTAACTGTGTGTCTCTGCTCGAGTCAAGATATTATTTTACAAATATTTACTCAGTCATGTTCATTGCTGCTATATTCACATTAGCTAGGAAATAGAAACAACGTAAACATTCTTCAATTGGCAAGTAGATAATGAAAATGTGTTATGATACACTATGGAATTCTATTCATCTATAAATAAAAAGGAAATCATAAAATTTGCAGATAAATTAAAATAACTAGAAGAATTATTATTGAGTGGAGTAACTTAGGGCCAGAAAGAGAAACATTACATGAATTCTTTCATTTGTGGCTTCTAGTTTCAAATCTTCAGAAGTGAGCACATATCTGATTTAACTGTAGAGATTAGGAAATTAAAATATAACCAGCACAGTGGATGCAGGTGTGCAGGAAGACAGAGGAATAGCAATGTGTTATTACCCTTTCTTGTCCACACAATAGATGGATGCTAAGTCCTTATTGCTAAAGACAGGATGATGTTTAGACACAGAACTTAGATATCCCTTAGCTGGAAATGGCATGAAAGCCTTTTACTCAAGTCCTAGCTTTCATAGTTTTAGAAGGAAGGCTCCATGGACGATTCCAAAGAATGGGTGCAAGTAACATTCTTCCCAGGTATGATGCCTTTGAAACACAACAATGACCAGCAGCATGACAGTTACTTTAAGGGGGATAGTAGAGCCATACCTACTTTGGTGGGGACATTAGTTACTTCCCTCATTGGACTTAAGACCTGCTCAACAGGAAGAAAATTGTATTTAGTCCTAGAAACCAAGGGAGAACCTACAACTATCATTTTACTAAATCATCATAATCACTAACTATATTTTGAACCTTTGGCTTATACCCAGAAATAAATGAAGTCTTCATATTGCTCAAGGAAATTTCTCTTTGCAAAAGAAGAAAACAATAAGAAAACCACTAATCATAGTATAAACTTGAAGAGCCTGTTCAAAGTGATACAGCTATAATATTTACTCATCAATCTAAGGATTAGGGATCAATATGGAACAAGAACAAAGAGTGTAAGAGCCTGAGGAACATCGACTTTGCTATGAGATTTCATCTCCTAAAAATATCTGAAGCTATAATCACAAAGTCTCACCAACAAGATCACCTAAACATGATGTAAACAATATCAGCAGCAAGTATAGTATATAAAATACTACAGGCAATAAGGACGTGTTGAAAGCTGGCCAAAGTGTCTCATATCCACATAGGCATATATAATATAATATGTATTATATATACACATATAATAACATATGTATAATATATAATATGTATACAGTACACAAATAATATGCACATACTATACAAATAATAGGGATATTTATAATATAATATGTACATATATCACCTAAATGTGGTAAATGACAGTTCTCTAGTTAGACCTAAGATTTGTTCAACAAAAGTGAAATCCTGCTTAGTCCTGGAAACATAGCTAACAGCCAGGGCTAGTTAACTCAAGGATCTTAGAGAAGAAACTACAACTGCAATTTTTCTAAATGAACACAATCCATATACATTTTTGTTTATATGTGTGTGAAAAGGAAGCCATTGATTTCAAAGCTGCAAGGGGGCTTGGAGGTAGGAAAAGGAAGATGAAAATGATGTAATTGTAATATAAACAAGGAAATAATAATAAAAATCTCATGTAAATTTCTCATACTATAGTTTCACGGTATCTAGTTTCTTGTACTACCTAAAGTCATCATGACATCTTGGGCTTATTAATTTAATGAGTTCTACTTTTAAATCATTTTAGTTAAAGACTTAAACATTCAAAAAGCAGTATACCTAGCTATTTGTATAAAAGATTGCATATCAACTTTCTCCTAAGTACAGGATGTCAATTATCTCAGCTCATTTAAAGTATAATTTTTTTTCCCTCTTGGTGCAGTATACACATATAAGTGCAACTCCAGGTTTTACCTGACAGGTTCAATAAAATTACATTTATTTTACAGCATAAAACACATATTTGAGTGTGCTGTGCACTCTATTTATAGGTCTGAAGAGTTTTGCAGGTAAAAATATTGTCTTCTACATTCCACGTGGATAATTTTTGCCAGAAAATCTCAAAGTATAAATCTTCAAGTATAATAGTATTAAACACATAAGGAAAATAAATTTTAGCTGAAAATTGAAGCTCAGTGAAAATGTAATTGCTAGTGTGATCTAATCATCTAAATTGTAAAAATTGAATGACAACTCTTAGGGATTACTTTTTATTGGATATTTTTTTATTTACATTTCAAATGTCATCCCCTTTCCTGATTTCCCTCCCTCCTGGAGACATCCTATCAAATCCTCCCTCCTTCTGCTTCTATGTGGGTGTTCCTTCACCCACCCACCCACTCTTACCTCCTTGCTTTTGATTCCCTTACACTGGGGCATCTATTGAACCTTCATAAGACCAAGAGCCTCTCCTTCCATTGATGCTTGACAAAGGCCATCCTCTGTTATATATGCAACTGGAGCCATGTGTACTAATTTGTTGATGGCATATACCCAGAAGATGCTCCAACATGTAATAAGAACACATGCTCCTCTATGTTCATAGCAGCCTTATTTATAGTAGCCAGGAGCTGGAAACAACCCAGATGTCTTTCAACAGAGGAATGGATACAGAAAATGTGGTACATTTACACAATGGAGTACTACTCACCTATTAAAAACAATGAATTCTTTGTTTAGTTCATTTGGTCAAGTCGATTTGGAGTCCCCCCCATCATATAATATTCAAAACACCAAATGCACTAAACAAAGAATTTTAAAAGCAGTGAGGGAAAAAGGTCAAGTAACATATAAAGGCAGGCCTATCAGAATTACACCAGACTTCTCACCAGAGACTATGAAAGCTAGAAGATTCTGGGCAGATGTCATACAGAACCTTAGAGAACAAAAATGCCAGCCAAGGGTACTATACCCAGCAAAACTCTCAATTACCATAGATGGAGAAAACAAGATATTCCATTACAAAACAAAATTTATGCAATATCTTTCCACAAATCTAGCCCTACAAAGGATAATAGATGGAAAACATCAACATAAGAAGCCAAACTAGACCCTAGAAGAAGCAAGAAAGTAATCTTTCAACAAATCCACACAAATCTAATTCAACCTCTTACAACAAAAACAACAGGAAGTAACAACTATTTTTTCTTATTATCTTAATATGAAAATTCATATTACCAATATATCCCAAGTGATTGAAATCCAAAAATATGAGGAATTAAAAATTTGTTGATTGTCATCCAATGGTCTCTCTAATTTTGTAATTGGAGAAATAGGTCCAATATTGTACAATCCATATATACTTTCTGCTTGTTTGTACCTGACAGTGTCTTGCTGTGTACAACATAATGGTCTTGAAATCTTTCTTCTCCTATCTCAGCCTCTCTATTAGTAGTATTGTTTATTTCATGTTTTTACACTATACTATGGTTTTCAGAACAGCTTACATATTTCAAAAGTATTTATACACCCAAAAGAAACATAAACAATTAAATTGGGAGGTGGCTTGTAAGAGAACAACCAAGGGTGAGACTGAATGCATTGCTTGAAGTTTGTAACTCTTGTATCAAATTTGAAGAAGAGGACTTTGTAAGTTACTCTTTCATTAAGATCATTGCTTTTACAAATTATCACAGCCAATGAACCAAATTTTTACCCTCACCTAATGTCTGAGCCACCCTCCAAGCAGAACCATTCTTCATTGAAACAGTTGGTGAATAACTTCATGGATAGACCATTTTAATATGCACACCATTTCTTAAATAAATGTAACCTGTTCTCTGTGGACTGAGAATGAAGTCACTTACTCAAGTCAAATATCGTTGACCATAGCAGGAAGTCTGTATCCAAAAATCATGCCTACAATTCATTCCTTGGTGCAGCAGAACTGTCAACTCTCAGCTTAGCTAAAATGGAGGTGAAACCCTTTGGTGATGTGAGAGGGTCATTGAAGTACAGCCTTATTACAATGAACTCACTCCAATGTCTAAAATTTGTTCTTATTTTAGGCTTGTACCACAGTAAGAGCCAAGATTTTAAGCTCTACCAAATACCAAACAAACAAACTAACTAAAAGACTTTTTATACTTATGTTAATTTAAGAAAATAGTAGTAGTAATATATTATTTTGAAATATACAGTTAATATGTTTGGAGTTATTTAAAACTTACATTGAGAAAAATGTAGTATTTTCAATATTGCTGTATACAAGCATCTACATAAGACTGTTAAGTTTATTGTTGTTTTATATCAAACATCTTTTATAATACTCATTTTTATTGTTATATTTTATAAATTTTAAAATATATGACAAAAAAGATACTATAGGTATTGAAGGGGGGTCTCTGGGAGGAGGTGGGGCACAAAAGGAAAACAAGAATGTGATGCACTTCTATTGACTTAAAATATGTTTTTAAATGTTAACAAATTCAGATAAATTGAAATCATGTAACTTTTCTCACCATAATGCAATAAAATTTAAAAAACATGAATTCATGAAATTCTTATGCAAATAGATATAATTAGAAAATATATTGAATGATGTAAGCCAATTACAAAAGAACATACATGTTATGTACTCAGTGATAAGTGGATATTAGCCCAAAAGCTCCAAATATTCAGGATACAATTCACAGTATAAATGAAACTCAATAAGAAGGAAGACCAAAGTGTGGGTTCTTTGGTCCTTCTTAGAAAGAGAACAAAATATTCACAAGAACAAATATGGAGATAAGGTATAGAACAGACTGAAGGGAAGGCAACCCAGAGACTGTCTCTCGTGGAGATTCATCCCATATACAGTTACCAAACCCAGCCACTATTGTGAATGCCAAGAAGTGCATGCTGAAAGGAGTCTGATATGGCTGTCTCCTGAGAGTCCCTGCCAGAGCCTGACAAATACAGAGGTGAATGTTCACAGCCAACCATTGGACTGAGTATGTGGTTCCCAATAGAGGAGTTAGAGAAAGGACTGAAGGAGTTGAAGAGGTTTGCAACCCCATAGGAAGAACATCAGCCTACCAGAACCCCAGTATTCCCAGGGACTAAGCCATCAACAAAGTGGTTTATTTTCTTGATCAGTGTTGAAATTTTTACACCTAAAGTCAGGAAACTAACTGGATTCAGTGTCCCAAACATACTATTGCAGAACTATGGAGGTGAGGCAAAAGGATCAAGAAAACAAGGAGAGCCTTTGCTTTATAGTGATCTTTTGGCTATCCTGTGCTTATTGAGACATCTCAACTTTGTCATCCACCCATAAATAAATAAATAAATAACAAATAAACAGAAATAAAGAAGCTATGTATAAATGTAGCTCAATTTAGTAATTGAAAGTTTATACTATGAATTTTTACTGTTAACTATCTCAATCATGGGAAAAGACATTTTAAAAACATTATACCAGAAAGTTACCTTATCAAACTTGTTCTGTGGATTTTATAGTGTAAACAGTGAATTCATAATATTTTAATATTATTTTAAAGTAGTTAGTCATTCCTATGAAATGTAATTTCCTCATAATGTACCATTTTTTAGGAACTATTACATTTTTTATACTTTTAGCATTTTCATGATCTCCAAGGAAGTACTTATAATAGTAATTACTGTTGGCTAATATTTCAGTTTTTACATGTGTGTTTTTGAAAATAGGTATTTAGAGGTCATACTACCATTTTATTACTAGATATGAATATTACAAAATCCTTATTACATAACAAATATGGGTTTGCATAGGTGTGTGTTTCTATTTCTTGACTATATCAATTTAAATGGAGGAAAGATTTATTTTGGCTAGTGGTTTTAAAAGCTATAGTTCAGGGATTTAGATATTTGGCAAGTTAGATATAGCATGATAAAATGATGAAAGGCAAAAAAAATCAGCATTCTTCCCAGGTTCTGGTCCACATAGGCAGTGTCAGGCATTGGTTTTATCACATAGAATGAACCTTAATTCCAATCAGACAAGAGATTTTTCCGCCCACAATATTAGTGCCATCATTTCCCAGCCATTACAGCATCCTGTAGGCAGGTCACCATTGTATTTTTGAATGGATGGTTTGTTTGTTTTTCTTTTTAAACCTTTCTCCTCTAGTCATATGCAGATTACCTGCCAGTTTTAGAAACACTTCACTAAAAGTGGTGAAGGCTCTGGATAGATTCCAGGTTGATTCTTCCCTGTTCAGTGTTTCATGTCGTCTTCAGCTATGAGGGCCTCACCATCAATTGATGGAGAGAAATCAATAGCTTTGACCATATCCTGGGTTATTTTGGAGTTTCCATGGAGGCCTTTTATCTAATAACTTCTTTAGATGTAACCCATTCCCAGAACTGGAGCTTTCATTTGGTCATGAGGCATACTTAGTTGAGTCTTTGTTTCCTCTGTTATTTGGTCATAAAACTTTAGATTTGTTTCATTCATGTTATATTTTTAAAAAGCTTCTTTCCTGCATACTTTTTATTTTACTCTATACTTAACCTCTATGTTTGTATGCATTGTAGCCTGCTTATTTTTTTAACATATTGTAATACATTTTATTTCCTTACAATTGTTCTTAAGAACCTTCTTAGATGATGTCTTTTTACATGCTATGCCATGGGAAGAGTAAAGTGTCGTTAAAGTTCTAGAATGATGTTTTCTAAAGTGATACCTTTAATTTTTTTTATTAGATATTTTCTTTATATGTCATATGATTTCTCCTTTCCCAGTTTCCCCTCCAAAAAAAACCTCAAAAAACAAAAAACAACAATAAGAACGAACTCCTATTCCCTTCCCCATCCCCCTGCTCACCACCCCACCTTCTCCTGTTTACTGGCCCTGGCATTTCCCTACACTGGGGCATAGAACCTTCACAGGGCCAAGGGCCTCTCCTCCCATTGATGACCGACTTGGCCATTCTCTACTATACACATGCTGCCAGAGCCATCAGTCCCCAAACAAGGAGTAGCCTGCTTATTTAAGACTTAGTAGCTAACTTCTACATACATGCGAATATAAACCATATTTGCCTTTCTCAGTCTGTTACCTCAATCAGGTTAATTTTTTCTACCTCCACTTACTTGTGAAATTCATTTTAAAGAACTAGATAATATTTCATTGTGTAAATGTACCACAATTTCTTTATTTATTCATCTGTTTCCACTTTTTGACTATTATGAGTAGAACAGTAATGAACATAGATGAGCCCCTGATTTTTGTAGTAGAATGCACAATTTTTTAGATATATGTCCAAGAATCATATAGAAGGATCTTGAGGTATGGCAACTCCAAGATTTTTAATAAACTGCCACAGCGGTTTCTATAGTTGGCAGTAAAAGTTTATGATAGCACTAGATGCTAGTCAACATCCTCATCAGCATGAGCTGTCATTTATTTTGTTGATCTTGGTCATTCTGAATGTTGTAAGAAGAAATCTCAATGTAGATTTGATTTGCATTTTACTGATGAGTCAGGATGTTGAATAGTTCCATAAGAGTTTCTTAGGCATTTGTGTTTCATCTTTTGATAATTGTCTTTAAATATGTACCCCATTTAGTAATTAGATTGTTTTCTAGATATCCAGTTTGAATTATTTATATATTTTAGATAATAAACATATATTGGATGTATATTTGGTAAAAAGTCTTTTACAGTTCTGTAGCTTGCCTCTCTGTCTGAATGATGGTGTCATTTGCTGTACAGAAGGTTTAAATTGCATGAGGAACTCCAAATTGCTGTTCTTGCTCACTATGTTATTGATGTTCTGTATAGCATTTCTTTGAGTTCAAAATTATGCCCCACTTTCTCTTCTACCAGATTCAATGTACCTTGCCTTATATCAAGTTTCTTGGTCCATTTGGAGATAAATTTTGTATTGGGTAATAAATATGGGTCTATTTGCATTGTTCTAGGTTGTCCAGCAGCATTGAAGCTCTGTTTTTCCAGTGCATATTTCTCACTTCTTTATAAAAAGGTTTTCATAGGTATGTGGTCTATGTCTGGGGATTCAATTTGATTACATTATTGAGCATATCTGTTTTTACACCTATATTATGCTTTTAAAAAATTAGTCACCTATATTATGCTTTTAAAAAATTAGTCTTTAATCATTATTTTACAGTCCAGACTTCATCCCCCTCTCTGCCAACCATCTGACTGCTCCACATCCCATACCTCCTCCACTATGCTATGCTTGCTTATTATAATTTTCTTTAAAACTAAAGTTGATAACACTTGTTTGAAAACAGAGATGATGATATTTCCAGGAATATTTTTTATTGTATAGGATTGTTTTCACTATTCTGAATGTTTTACTTGAATTTTCTTGTATTTTTGTTGGTTTGTGTTCTTATTTGTGATTTGTATTGAATTAAATTGTATTTTCATTGTTTCTGTTTAAAGTCCTTTTGCTTACTTCACTTTGAACATTGCATCAGATATCTTTTTTAGGGTATTTTGTTATTGGATATGAAGGTTTTCTAGCTGCTTATATCATGGAAAATCTTTCTCTTTCAACAACAACCCATCATTTTGCTGGCTACAAATAGTCTAGAGTAGCAATTGTGGTCTTTCAGAACTCCAGGCTCCTCTGGTTTTCAGGGTTTCAATTGAGAAATATGATGTTACTCTTTGGAGTTTTCCTTTATATGAGGATTTAATGCTTCTCTCTTTTGTTTTTGTATTTTTAAAATTGCATCCCTCAGTAATTTTCTTTGTTTCTATATTTTAGTGTGTCAACTATGTTATACCTTAGGGAGTTTATTTTCTGATATTATCAAATTTTTATTCTGTGTGTTTCTTGCATCTGTATGCGTATGTCTTTCATAGTTTGGGGAAGTTTCCTCTATGATCTTATAAGATACTTGTTCTAGACATTGACCTGGAATTCCATTCCATCATCTATGCTTGTGATGGATGTTTGCATGTATGTATGTATGTATGTATGCATGTATGTATCTTATTTATGTATAAGTGAACAGAAACCATATTTGTCTTTTTCGTTTCTTGAAGGCATTTTATATTTCTACATGCTCATTTTATATACTTTGTTTTAATTGTTCATATTCTTTTATTTTTTAACCCATATCTTCTATTCATGTCTTCATCCTGATATTCTATCTTCATTGTACATGTATGGCTTCCCCTTGAATTATGTAATTAGGATGTTTAGTTGTTTTTCAAGTCAATCTTCACTTCAGCTTGTGTTCTCTTCAAATTTTCTATTTATTGATAGATTTTAGTTCTCAAATCCTGTATTATACATTATATCCTTCAAAATATTATAATATTCTCAAAAATCCATAGAAAGTTTATTTTTAGGCTTTTGGACTATTCTTTAAATTCCTTGATTATGTGGATACATTGGGTTTTTTGTTTTTATTACTTGTTTTGTTTTTATTCTTTTTGAAAACTCTTTCTCGGCATGTTCATGTGGGTTGTTCTTAGACATGACTTCTACAGTCCAGGGGCCTTGACAGAAGTCAAGTTACCTTCTTCATTCAAGTTGTTTTTGTGATTTGACCTGTAACTGTGGATTTGTTTTTCTCCTTTTGTGTCTGATGTGCTAATCTGGTTTTCCTTAGATTTTGATAATGCAATAGCTGCTCAGCATCAGCTTGACCAGGTAAATCTGATGGATGAACTATTTAATTGGCTCATGTAAAAATGCCTCCTAACTCACAGGTCTGTCTTTAGACCTGTGGTATAGAGATAACAGTGTATGTATGGGTGAATAAGATATGAAATTAATGCCTCACCATTCAAAGACACAGTGATCTGGACCTAGGTCTGTGGGTGTGAGATGTTATGAAGGGAGAAGCAGGAAAATGAATCAACAAGGATTAAAGAAGGAACTATGGAAGTGGATAATTATCACTAAAGATCCTGTATGGATTTTAAAGATCTATACAGAAACCTAGTACAGAAGAAACTCATTAAAATATACACATATCAATATATAAAATGAGTTTGAATAGAGTTGTTCTATACTGAGGAACACTAATTGAACTATATAGCACATGATACTTTTTAAAAAGCCACTGACCAGGAATGAGTTACCTCTTTTTAGCTTTTGCCAATGAGGCCCCATGAACTGCAGAACTATCTCATGCTGTTACTGTTGCTCTTGGTTACTCTCCAGAACCTGACATTTAAATCATACTGTTAAAAATTCCACCTACTTGAACCAAGAAACACAGAGTGATCAAACTGGAACATTCATGTTCAAGGAACAGGAAGGTCCTATGAACAGTACCAGAGAGGAAACCTTCATCTGTCCAGCTTTGAACCCATTTAGTATTCTGCAGAATCTACAGTTATATCATCTTTGGCTAATCACATATCTGTAATAAATTTAAATGTATATAATTATATAGAATTCTGTGATTAACATTTTTAAAGGATGAAGGAAAGCTCAATAACACTTTTCTATAATATAATATGCAAAGTTTGATGAAAATAAATGTTGATTTAACCTTTTCTTCACTATTATATGGTTCATATGGTTTGTATCTTTCTTTTCTTTGCAGCATTCTAAGGCTTTTCTTCCTGAGCAAAACAAATTTCTTTACACAAGGTATATATCACCATCTCCTTTGATTTTGTTTAAGGCTAGCATATGTGTAAGTCCATATACTATTAGTTTTCAGATAGGTATAAAATATTTGGAGGTATTTTGATTGTAAAATTGGAAAGGCTTTTTTTCTGGAATTTAGAGGGTAAAAAGTTAGCTAAACACATTAGAATGCAAAGGACAATTCATCACAAAAAATTATCTGGTTCTAAATATCAGAGCTGTCTATGATAGCAAAAGTGAACATGCTTGCCCTGAAGCAAAGCTGCTGAATGTTTCGTAAATCATGTCTGAAAACATGGATAATTGAATGTCTTAAAATATTATTATAGTGAGTATAATGAAATACTTTCACAGTTTACATTTTTGTCTTTGATAAAATTTTACTCAGGAATTTTTAATATTCATGGCAGTAAAAATAATCATCCACATACTAAATTCTAATTGAGTTTAGTTATATGAAATAACTGTCTTCTTCTTATTATTATTCTTTCTTTGTCAGAAAATGTAAACCTATACATTTACTTTTTCTTTTCCTCTGATATGCTCTTTATATTATAGAGTCTTAATTATACTTTCTTATTTCTGACTCAGCAGTGCATCATTATAAATATTACACAACTGTGGGCAAACTATTTGGTTATAAATCATAATTAAGAAAGCCCAAACCTTAAGTGCATTTCCATATATCCTTATGAAAACATAATAATAATGGAACCAAAGACATTTCTAAAATATGCATTTGTAAAGATAATGTTTTTTTTATTTTTTATGTAATAGACAATGTTTTTCTCATAAATTGAATTAGAATGGTTGTTATAAAACTGAAAGTGCTCACTTCAATTCTTTTTCAATATTTTATATATTTTTTTGATTCTGTTAGATCCTATAGGCAGATCTGTTGTAGGAGTTCTATGTTTTTCACTAGCAGGCCTATAAACATCTAATTCTGCAGACAATTCTCAAATTTAAAAAGTCAAACTCAATCACAGCTTTGAAGTAAAGCTCAGTAACAATGTTTTCACAACCAGTGACAGATATATTCAATGTTAGTAGGTAATACATTTTGGCAGATTTGCCTGTATTTTCTTTTTTTTGCTGTCAAATGTGATTTGTTTTACTCAAAATATATGTCTCTTATAAGTTTGGAAAAATAAAACTAATATGACTATCTGCTAGAGAGAGTTTCAATTTTGTATTGCTAGCATTTTTACTAAATAATGAAAAAGTTTGTCATGAAATAAAAATTTGAAAGATCTTTCACTTAAACTGTAGTTTTCCTTCATATTTAAGTTCACAGAAATATCCCAGTAGAAATTCTTCTCTCACTTGGAAATTTCAAAAGGAGGTCTATCTCTAAGTATTGTTTATATAGCTACTAAAAAGCCTTTTACCTTCTCATAAGTCAGCTTGTAGAGATATTGATATACTAACCCACTTATCTTATATAATTATTATCAAGAGAAATTTGCATTCATTTGCAGCCATTATATAATATTCAGTTTCTAATATGTGATTCTAAAAGTAAAAAGCAACTCAAATTCAGGAGTCATTGTATTAACTTCTGACAATTTATTATAGAATATATTTGAACATTTTTAATATTAAGCATGATATAAGTAAATTGTGGTAGCATGTTCCTATAACATAAACATTTTGAAAGCATATTTGTGGATAACATTGGTCTTGAAGCCAGCCTAATCTCCATGGTACATTCATGTCCAGCTAGAGATGCAAAGTGAGACTGTTTCAACATAAAATGCAATAAAGTAAAAATTCCTGGATGAAGCCTAGAGATTTTGTGAGATGATCATTATTTTCATCAGGAATTAGTTGATACATTTTAGAGTGTTTTTTAAAAATCGTTGAATATGTAAATCAACTAGTTCTAATGATTTTAAGATAATAGTATAGAGAGATACTGACTTAAGATTCTACTGATAAAAATGTTCAAACTTGTGACATTTCACTAGGTTTAACAATATTCCCACTCACTCCTAAATATTTTTCTCACCTTATTGCAATGAATATTATTTTATGAAGTGTTTTGAAGATTAGAAAGTCATTTTCTGAATCACTCACACTTTTAAGTCTGCCAATTCAAGTTTACTATTATTTGATAAAGAATAGTTATTAATTATATGCTAATCACATAAATTGGTATCATCCACTGGTATGTTCTGTGTGATGGTAAGTATAGAACTGTGAAATGAGTCTATTATAAAAGTTGGAAAACAAAAAAGTTATATTAACAATTTAAAAGCTAAATTTAAACATAACATAAAATGTTAACATTATGTCAATGTTTTAATTTTTAATATTTTTGTGTATTTTGAGATTATGATGTAATTATATCATTCCCTACTTCTCTTTTCTTTGTCCAAATCCTCCCACATTCCTTTTCCCCATCTTCTATTTCAAATCTATTGCTTCTATGACCTTCATTTTTTTCACCAAGGAAGAACACTGCAGTTGGTTATAAAATGCCAAGTGCTTGGATATGAAAAGTGTATATATAAGTAACATTGTACAGATGGAGTAGGTTGTATTTATGCATTTAAGGATAATATATGAAATATTTCAATATTTTAAAATACACATAAATATTATCTCAGAAATTAGCAGCAAATGCCAAGGGATATGATTAGAGACAAATAGAAAATACAAATGTTATCAAGTACAGATTACTTTTTGTGACTTCTTTAAACCACCTTGTTCACAAATTTGTTTGTTAAACTGAAATGCAGAGTTCTAGAAATCTGATAGCCTACCTTCTTTTCCCAGAAAGTAAATTTCCCTGATGAAGTGTCATGGTTAATGATCTCTAGGTGTTTCTTTGACAGGAGAGGGAACTGTGCCTAGTAAAGTGAGGCTGTCTGTACCCATGTTTTCTTGCACAGAGGTGAAGCACTAGGATACAGCTAGCAAAACTGCAGCTGATGCTTATCTATGAACTCATGTCCCAAATTAGTAAAGATTAGCAATTTTGCAATTATAGAAACAGATGTTCTGCTTATTTAGAAAGACTATTAGAATAACTTTTAGAGAATAGCACCATGTGTTTGATTTTGTAAGAATAGATGAATGTCTAAAAGTGCTCAAAGATATGCCACATTTTTATATAATGTTTTAGTTACTGGACACTGTATATAAATGTTACACTAATTTTTCTTTACATTTTCTTTTTTTTAGTAACAGTTGTTTCCTTTACAAAAGATACACACACACACACACACACACACACACACACACACACATATATATATATGAAATTTTTCTACTTTATTAGATCAATACTTTTTATTGCTTTAAATATTGTGATATTAGGATTAGATAAGTAACTCGTGATACATTCTTTTTACTTTGCCAAAATTACTTCTTACTTTGCACTTTTATTTTTTTTAATTTACAGTTTTAATTTTAAATAAATAAGAATATTAATTCATTGAGAGTACTTTGGAATATGTTTGGTAACATTTACCCCTCAACTCCTCCCACATGTACCTTCTCATATAAATTTCTTGACTTGATTTTATTTTCTACTGTTATCCTTCATATTTAGCACATTTGATTTGATTTATGCCCCTAACTACATCTGAACTTTGTATTATATTATATATTCCTCACAAGGAAACAAAACTTCCATTTGTATTTGTAAATGAAATTTGTTCTGTCAAATTTTGGTGAAAAAATTTACACCTTGTTGGCATTCTTAAAATAATTTAGACTGTTAACACTAGGTTTATTATTTTCCTGAGCACATTGTGAAGTTTACATGTAGATATTTGACTGATTCAAGAATGGCCTTAAAAATCTTGATTTTGAAATCAAAAAAACTTTGCAGAAAATACAATGTTTAAAATAATTCCATTTGTGTCTGGAGTGATGACTCAATAGTTAAGAGCAATTATTGTGTGTAAAAATAGTTAAGAGCAATTGTTGTATGTACAATTACCTGTTATTCACCAGATGTGATTGTAATCTTAGAGGCTTACTACTGAATAAGCTTACCACTTCCTAGTTTCTTTCTGAACTCTGACTGGCTGTTTCGACTCAGCTGTTCTGGCTCAAACTCCTCTCCAAGCTACTTGATTCAATCTGGCTTCTCTCACATTTTCACTAAATTGCTCTGTTTGGCACCAAACTAACTCTAGCAAATTGTTCTAATCTTCTGGCTCTTTCTAATTCTCTGCCTTCAACAGCTTCTGCTGACCTGCAGTGAACTAATGCAACTTAACTCCACAGTACTACACTCACCACGCTGATTCCCAACTCACTGTCCAATGACTGAACTGACTCCCAACTCATTCAACTCCCAAGTCACTGATGAATTGTCTTTATTTTTACTACACTTAAACAGCTTTTCTTTTGAGAGTTGGGCATATCCTATCTCTCACTCATTCTGTCAAATCTTTCTCTGATTCATCATTTTGTGTTCCCTTCAATTAGAAGTCATTGGGATCAAAGGTGAGTACTAGATGTCACAGAAGTCGGAGATCTCAAGCCAGACCAATGACTCATTGCAATGAACATTTACAAGTGAAGATGTGTGGACAGAGGGATGTACTGTGGGACACACTGTAACATGCTACAGCTTCCATACTAGATGTTTTTCTATGCTGTGTGTGTTTTATTTTGGGAGGGTTTGCAATAATGAAAGGCAGATATGAGGGGATGGAGAGATGAATGCATGATGTGAAATTCACAAATGATCAATAAAAAAGTTAAAAAAAAAGATACATCTTAATGTGAGTATATATCAAAAAGTTTATATTCTCCTCTGCATCCAAATGAAAAGAATAATGAATATAAATTCTATGGTTTAAATCATACTGCCTCAGAGTCTAAAGCTACTCCTTGTTGTCATATACTTTCTTTTTTTTGTTTGTTTGTTTTTTGTTTGTTTTGTTTTTTTGAGACAGGGTTTCTTTGTGTAGCCCTGGCTGTCCTGGAACTCACTCTGTAGACCAGGCTGGCCTCAAAATTAGAAATCCACCCGCCTCTGCCTCCCAAGTGCTTGGATGTACCACCATTTCCCATCTAATTGTTCTTTTTATCTTCTAGGTATTTTCTTAGTTCTTTGTAATTCTTAATATCAATCCTCTGTCATATATATATGTATATATATATATATATATATATGTATATAGTGAAGTTTTTTGCATACTATGTAGACTTTCTCTTCACTCTATTAGCTGATATCTTTGATTTATGAAACCCCTTTAAATCCAGAAGTCTGCTCTTATCAGTTGCTGCCTCTTTTCTAAGAAAAATGCAATTGTACTTAGAAGTCCTTACCTATGAGTATATGTTTTAGCATTCTCCATGCCTTCGCTTCTAGTACTTAGAGAGTTTCAGGTGTCATGTTGAGATCTTTGATTCATTTGAAGTTCATTTTTGTGTGGGGTAAGATCTGATGGTTAAATCTTTTTATTCTACTTGTATATGCCCAGTTTTTTCAATTATCATTTGCTGAAGATGTTTCCTTTGTCCAGTGTATATATCAGCTTTGTCAAAGTCAGGTGGTTTGTTTTATTGCTGTGCTTCTGTAGCTAATTTCAGATTGTGTGTGCTGACTGATTGCTCACTTTATTTAGGATTGCTTTGAGTACTAGGAATCTTTTCTGTAAGATAATAAATAAACCAGTATGTATAAGATGTTTATCTATTTCTCTATAAAATTGAGTTAATTATAATATTGATGCTATTGAAAAAGCACAACAGTTCATTAAAAGGTGAATTAATTAAAACATATTGAATACAATTAGAAATTGGGTATTTTTCAGCATTACAAAATAAGATTGTAGCATTTATGGCAAAATGGAAGGAGATAAAAGATATTTACAAAGGAAGTGGTTATCACAAAAAGAAAACAAACACAGCCTTATTTCCCTCCACTGAACAATTGAAAATATTCAAACTTACAGAACCACACAAAGAAAAGTGGTTATCAAGGAGTGTATAGAGGAGGATCATTGAAATGTAAATAAAGAAAATATCTAATAAAAAGGAGATAAATTAGTAAAAAATAAAATGGCATATTTATCTTATACTATAATCTAAATATAAAGAAAATATGGGAAACTGAAGCTGTCTTTTATAAGTAGAATAATTCAGACTTGTCCAAAGCTTTTCTAATTTTTAATATACAAATGTATTAACTGAATTTTTGATAAAAAAGAAATCAGAATAATCATGTTTGTAAGATATAATTATATAACCATTCTTACATCTGATAAAGTCAATGATATAATACTACATATAATGAAAATTCATAGTTTTTTACATATCATAGAAAGAAATCATGGAATATACTACTCATAATAGTTTAAAAATACTTTTGAGTGTACCTAACTACGGAGGATAAAGATCTGTATGATAAAAGCTTTGAAAACATTGAAAAAAATAAATCAAACAAAAGAGTAGAGGGTAGGAAGATGAGCAGTGTACATGATTGGCAGAACTCATACTGTAAATGTGACTATACTACCAAAAACAAACAAGCAAACAAAACAAAACAAAAAAACATCCAAACAAGAGCCCTGCAGATTCAATAGAATATCTAAGATCCTAGTGCCATTCATTAGGGAAGTACAAATATATTCTGAAATTCATATGAAAAGAAAAAAAAGAATCCCAGATATACAAACTAAGAAGTATCAATAATCATGCAACAGGCATAATAACACATTCTCTCAAAGTTTATACTACTCAGGTATGATAGCAAGAACATGACACTTGCATAAAGACAAGTACATAGACACATGTAATAAAATTAAGGACATTGAAATTATTCTGCAATAGATATTAATGATGTTATAAACAGACACTGAAGAAATGATAGTATATTACTTTGTTTTCCTATTTCTGTGATAAAATTTCCCTGACAAAAGTCCAAAGAGAAACGGGTTATTTTTGTTCACAGTTCAAGTGTATAGTCTACCATGGGAGAGAGGGATGTCAAGCCACCAGAAACTTGAAACAACTATTATATCCAAAATGAAGAGGTAAAAAGGCATGAATTTTGCTAAGCTAGCTTTTCCCTTTTTGAACAGATTAAGACATGAACTCAGGGAGAAATGCCATTCAATTTTGGTGTAAATTTTCCTGCCTCATGAACATAAACTATATAACTCTTCAAGCACATGCTTAAGCACTAAATTACTCCTCATAGGAGTCCTTGGATAATTATAATTTGGGAGATTGTATATCTTGTCAAGTTCATATATTACATTAGCCATCACCAACTTTCTCTTAAAAATGGATATCTACATATAAAAATGAAACTGGAGTCATATATATTACATGAAAACGGAAATACGAGATTTGAAGTAGCATTACAAGACATTGAAAGAGCAATTTCTGAAATGAAAGGAGGCAATAGCATCTCAGAGACATAGAACAAGCATGAGAGAAATATCACTATCTATATACATGTATAGAATCTATATCTAGATTCTACAAAGAACATAAAATGAATACACCAAATACTAGATCACCCAGTCAACAACAAATGGGTGCAGGAATTGAACAGACAACTCTCAAAAATGAAAGGTAAAAGCCTATATATATATATATATATATATATATATATATATGCAATAATATATGTAACATATACCTATTAGTAAGATGGAATTTAAAATTCAGAAAGAATTATGAACATAAAGTATAAAATACATTTTAGATGACATAAAGAAAGTAAAACAATTTTTCAGGCTTCTGATAATATTATGATAACATAATTATGAAAACATAAATGTAAATTTTATTTGTTGTCTCAGAGGCTTAGGCTTATTACTAAATAAAATTCTCTTGCTCTCTCTGAATTCTGGCTGTCTGGCAAAACTCAGCTCTTCTGGTTCAAACTCCTCTTCAAGCTGACTGATTCACTCTCCCTTCTCTCAGCCTCTGACTTAATTGTTCTGCTTGGTCTCAAACTAACCCTGGCTATTTATTCTAATCTCCTGGCTTCATCTTATTCTTTGGCTGTTTTAGTCTTCATCTGTGTTTAGCCTTTTCTCTCTGCAACCTGTCTTTGTGAAACTATCCCAGTTTAAAACATTCTCTCTGTCTTTCTCTCTGTGTGTCTCTGTCTCTCTTTTTCTCTGTCACTCTGTCTCTCTGTCTCTCTCTCTCTTTCTCCCCCCCCCACCCTGACTGCTCTTAAGTACTTTTTCCTGTCTGTTCTCATGAAAGTTGGGCATATTCTATCATTGACTCATTCTGTCAAACCTTTCTCTGATTTGTCTCTTATCCCCAAATTAGAAGTCACTTTCAAACACTGCTGCTTCCTTCTAAAAACTAACCTAACCTACATTGTTTGAGATCAAAGGTGTATACTAAGTGAGTATCTGTATTCTAGCCAGAGCAGCCATGTTACTGGATTAAAATATCTGTACTTGAAACTAATGTATAAATTTCTAAAAATTATACAAATAGAAATGTAGTAGGACTCAGCTATGCCACCTTGGGTGCAAGACAAAAGTAATCTTAAGTCAGTATATCAGAGACCTACAGAGACAAATGAATGTAAACAAAACACATGAAGAAAATTGAGTTTTATTCACCATAAAGAAAGATGGGTTATGTCATATATAGGTAAACTGATAGACAAAAAGATCATCATGTTACACAAACTAAGCTTGGCTTACTATTGTATCTTTGCTCTCTGATTGTATCTATTTATCTATTAATATTCTATCAACCATATATCTATCATCTATGTATGTATCCATGTATCTGTGTATCTATCTATCTATCCATCTATCTCTATATATCTATCTATGCCTGTGATGTAAAGTTAGAATTGGCAGTTTGAGGTTGTATTGGGATGTCTTAAGAGAGAGGAGGAACAAAATAGGGTAATTAGAAGAAGAAAGATAAAATATTATGCGTTTAGATTTGTTCCGCCATTTGAAAATCTTATGTGTATAACATGTGAAAGAGAAATAGAACTGATATGAGAGATGAAAAATAGCCATGAAATTAAGAGTGGGGCATTAGAAAATATAGGTAGGATGACTGTGAACAATGTATTGTAATATGTATATGTAAAAATGTCATAAAGATACTCATTACATTGATGGTTACTTAAATTTTTATAAAATATATGAGTATTATAAAACTGAATATGTACAAATCAATATGGATAAGTAATTTTTATGTTTGCATTTCATACAGTATATTTTAACCAGAATATTTCAATTCAGGTATACCATATTCATCTTATATAAATGAAAATTTGTACATATTGGTCAGTAACTTAATTTTACAAAGCTTAAATATAAAAGTAAATATAACTGTAACTCAAAGTTGAAATTTTACAGGAATAACTTAACATAAACATTATGGAGCTCTATAGAAGTTAGTATGTGTATCATACCCTTATTTTCTCTTTCTATATGTGCTTTCTTACTGCATGTTGATTTCAAAATGTAAGTAGTTTCAGTGTTTCAATCTTGAACATTCAAGTAATGTATTTTTGTCAGTGTGGTTCTTAGAATAAGAGTGGCCTTCATAGGCTTTGAATGTGGACTGTAGGAAAGATTAAGACGTGTTGCCTTGTTGAATAAGGTGTGATTTAGGTAATGGAAGTTGATGCTTCAAAAGGTCAGATCAGTCATAAGTCTGTCCATCTGTCCATCCATCTGTCTGTCTGTCTGTTCATCATTTTTTCTCTGCTATGTCCTTGAAGACCAATAGTAAAACTGTAAGCTTTAAGCTACTGTTCCAACACCACACCTGCCTACCTCATACCATCCATGTTCCCCACTATGTCATGGACATATGAAACTTTAAGCAAGCCCGAAATATCTGCTTTATTTTAGAAGTTCCTTGGTCATGGTGTCTCTTTATAGCAATAGTAACAAAGAAGTATCTTGCAGTAACTATGGCTCAATAATTAAGACAGCTGGTTGTACCAGGAAGTAGTAAGTATATTGCTGTAACAGATATGAGCATACTGCCTGATGGTGAAATGTAGATGTTAGGTTAGGAAAGCAGTTGAATGGTGTAGGCCATGCTTATCTATCCTGGTAAAAGCCTGTAAGACAGTAATAATGAACATAATGTGGGATATGAAGGCTCAGCTCAAAAGATTTCAGAGAACAACAATAGTGGTTGGGCTGGAGACCATTATTTGTGAGATATTGGCAAAGAACATGGGTACCTTTTTGTCCTTGTCCTAAAAATCTGACTGAGGCTAATTGATCAGTTTTGGACTAATATCACTGACAGAAAATATTCAAGACAACCTAGTATTCACTGTGTCTGTGGTTATTAGTATTCACTCCTATGCAAATCTACAATGAAAAACACACAAGCAGGGCAAAATGAAGTACAAAAAATATAGTTTGAAGAGGAATGGTACCTAAGAAAAAGTAATATTGTGACCAAATCTGATGCTCAAAGAGATGAGAAGTTTAAAGAAAGGCCTGATATATAATGCAATAAAGGAAGTTGCACCATTCATCTAAATAACAGCTACAAGTCAAATTTTATGCAAATATAATTCAAGGAGGGGGCCAGGTTCCAGTCCCAGCAGGCAGAAAAATTTGCAGCTTTGGCCACATAGTAGGATTTGTCAAGAAGGATGCAGAGTAAATGTTTTTAGAGTCTTCTTCCTAATTCAAAAAAGCTGTTGAGGCTAAGTGTACAGCAGATGCATGCCTGCATGGAGGCCAGGAGACAACATCCTGTAAAGCTGTGAAAGTTGAACCTGTATTGTATTGGAGACAAAATGTTGGAGATTCCATGAGTTGTCTGCAGACCGATGTGGAACCAGCCTAAGAGAGTGAGGTGTGTTGCAGTTCACAAAGGTTCAGGGAATGGAGAATCTGATGAGCCTTTTGAAATCAGAGTTACAGGATTTGAAGTTTGCCCTGCTGGGTCGTGGTGTTACTTTGAGCTAATATTTCACTATGCTCAATTTCCTCCCATTTTTAATGGCAATTTAATTCTTTTGAAAGTTTATTGATTTTTTTTGGATGTACATATTCACAAATGTAGTACATATTGATAGGGTATTTTTGTCATATTCTTGAAAATTTATAAAATATTATAACAATAAAAATGAGTATTATAAAAGTTGTTTGATATAAAACAATAACCAATTTAACAGTCTTAAGTAGATGCTCGTTGATAGCAATAGTGAAAATACATTTTTCTCAATATAAATTTTAAATAACTCCAAACATATTAACTGTATACTTCAAAACAATACATCACTACTAGTATTTTCTTAAATGAACATAAATATACAAAGTCTTTTTGTTTGTTTTGTATTTAGTAGAGTTTAAAATCTTGGCTCTTACTGTGGTACAACCCAAAATAAGAACAATTTTTAGACATTGGGTTTCATTGTAATAAGGCAGTACTTCAATGACCCTCACATCACCAAAGGATTTTACCTCCATCATAGCTAAGCTGAAAGTTGATAGTTCTGCTGCACCAAGAAATGAATTGTAGACTCAATTTTTGGATCCAGATTTCCTGCTATGGTCAAAACTATTTGACTTGAGTGAGTGACTTTATTCTCAGCCCACAGAGAACAGGTTACATTATTTTAAGAAATGGTGTGTGTATTAAGATTGTCTATCCATAAAGTCATTCAGCAATGATTTCAATGAACAATGGTTCTGCTTGGAGGGTAGCACAGACATTAGGTGAGGGTAAGAATTTGGTTCATTAACTGCTTTTAAAATTCTTTCTTTGTTTAGTGCATTTAGTGTTTTGATTATTATGTGATGAGAAGAATTTCTTTTCTGGTCCAGTCTATTTGGAGTTCTGTAGGCTTCTTGTATGTTCATGGGCATCTCTTTCTATAGGTTAGGGAAGTTTTCTTCTATAATATTGTTGAAGATATTTACCGGCCCATTACTGTGGGAGTCTTCATTCTCTTCTATACCTATTATCCTTAGGTTTGGTCTTCGCATTGTATTTCCTGGGTGTTTTGGGTTAAGACCTTTTTACTTCTTGCATTTTCTTTGACTGTTGTGTCAATGTTTTCTAAGGTGTCTTCTGCCCCTGGGATTCTCTCTT
>NC_045030.1:49994705-50020565 GCF_008632895.1 Mastomys coucha | reverse complement strand
TTGGAAGCATGTGATCTCCTTTTTTATTTCGATTTTACAGGGGATTATAATTAAGAGACCCCCTTGAGTCTCAGAAGATATTTTGGATTTTGAAATTTTAAATAGTTTTGGGGCATAAAGAATGTAGGAACTTTCTTTTAAGTGTGAGTGCCTGTATGTATGTATGTATGTATGTATGTATGTATGTATATATGTATGTATATATGTATGTCCACCATGTGTATACTGGTACCTGATAAGAAAAGACAAAGAAATAAGGACCACTTGGAGCAGAAGAATTGATAGCTGTGAGCTAACTAATGTGGGTTCTGGGGACTAAAGTCATTTCCTCCTCTAAAGCAGCAATCTAACTTCTGAGCCTCTTGGCTGAATTTCTTTATCTTGTAATTCATTTCCTCTTTATTGTTTTTTTAACTTATTAATTTTACATCCATTCACTGCCCTCCTTGTGGTCATTCCCTTCCACATTCCTTACCACCATCCCTCTTCCCCTTCTCCTCTTAATGGGTGGGCCCCTCCTGGATATTCCCTTACCCCCTATCCACATCATATCTCTGAGGCTAAGTGCATCCTCTCCAACAGAAACCAGACAGGGCAGCCTAGCTGGAAGATATCCCAAGTACAGACAACAGTTTTTGGGATTGCTCTTGCTCCAGTAGTTCAGGACCCATAAGAAGACAAAGCTGCCTGTCTGCTGTATATTCAATGGTTTATTTGTATCATCTTTGAAATCAGTGTATAGGCACAAACCGATCCTCTAGTCTGCCAAAGAATGAATTCACTGCTTCCTCTTGCCTCTCCTTGCAAAACCACAAAGGTTCACATCTCAGAATCTACACAGCTATATTTAAATGGAAATATTTTCCAAGCAGGTAATGCTTCCCTTCACGTAGCTTTGTGTCCATAACCTTGGAAAGCTCAATAATTTTCTTGGACCTACAGAGAATCTCAATACAATGCCTTTGAAGGAAGATGGAACAACATTTTGAGTGGGAAACAAATGTTCCTGATTCTCCCTGAAAGTATATTACCGTCTCATTATCTGTTATTGCTCCACTGTGTGATGCTGGCTAGACTACAATCTTAGCACTGCTGTGGTCTGGTCTCACATAAAACTTTCACAGTCACTGGTTCTTTTTCAATCTCTGTCTAAAGTAGAACTTTTAAGCATTTACTCAGTCAAACACTTCAATAAGTAAATATTCACTGCTAGTTTTTATTGTGAACAGAGGAAAGAGAACAAACTTCTTGCTAGTTTCAATAACACCATAATGATGTTGTCTCATTATTCTTTTCATATGACCTGTAACTAACTTTATTTAGCATATTACTGAAAATTTTGTTACAAAATGATTTTAAGGACCATGCTCATTATTAAGAATTTCTAGTTATTTTGTTTCTTATAATGAGTTATACAATATTCTATTTTAATTTGATTTTTTAAATTCTTCTTTGAAATAACTATAATAGTAATACTATTGGTTAGCCAAATTAAAACTGAAAAAATATATTAAGGTTATTTTCTTCTCATGGCTATAGCTGCATTATGGTTTATGAAAAAACACATAGGTGTTTCTTTATATTTAATAAAATCTGTAGAAACTAATGATGACTGTTCAGTTTTGTAGTTGTTCACAAAGATGTCCCCAAGATGAAGTTTTGCTTTACAGTGAGCTTTGGTAAAGCTATAGAACCCATAATACCAATATTTTGATATGTAAAACAATAGTATTCTAAGGTTTTGCTATTCCTCTTGTAATAACTGTCTGGTTTATGTTTTGAGCAAAAGCTCATAGATTTTAAGTTAGAAAATAGAAATGTAGTCATCAGTGTCTTACATAATTCCAAATTTTAGTTCACACAGAAAGATTAAAATCTACTGAAACGTCATCCATAGATACATTTACTAAGTTGAAACTGGCACTTTATATGTATTTCATGATAGAATTATGATGTATTATTTTGTTCTTCCCTTTCTTTTTACATATCAAGTAATTGGATCCAATGTTAATTTCAATGAAAGTTTTATGTATACTTAGGATTTATTTGTAACACACAACTTGTAAAATGGATTTAGCCTATTATCACAAAGAAACCAATTATTATAACCAATTAAGTGCTTGTTTGCTAGTTCATTAATGAACTATTAATGCTTTTAGCAAAACAACTAAGTAAAATAGTAACACATAAAGATGGATATTGGAATTGAGGTAACCATTTGATATAACCTATTTAATTTAATAAAGAAACATTTCTTTTTCTCTGTTTTAAACAAAAAAGTAATTTTCAAATGCCATATTACTTAATTAGAGATACAGAATCTAGCTTATGAGTGTAATAAGAAGTTCTAATAGGTCATATGAATCTGTACCATTGCTGTTGAACTCTTCCTTTATTCTTCATTTATTTATTTCTGATTGCCCTGAATAATAATTTATAGAGTTCAGACAAAACTAAGTGATATATGTCTTCCAATTATATTTGAACCTAGACTTTGCTTCTGTTCTTTGATTTACATATGGATTCAAAGAATTTTCAAAAACACTAGCCAAAATAAGTCTTACACAATAAAGACATCAATTGTTTATCAACCTTTTCTACCTTCAATTCAGGCAACTCATTTCATAGAGATTAAGTGAATCCCATAGTTTAGAGAGGTTACATGCTGTAAAACACTGCAATATCCATTATATCTGCCAAATGCTCAACAACGCTCAACTGTAACATCTCAAATAAGAGGGATCACAACCTCTCTTCCAACCATTACCTGACAATTCTATATTGAGTACAAATTTGTATGCATAATGTATTTCTTAAGTGATATAGTTCTGGAAGAAGGAAAATCAGTTTGATATTAACTGCCACTTTCAAAATAGACAGCTATTTTTGCTCTGTGAACTTGGACTTGCCCATGAAAAAGAAGGATAATAACACCACTACATTCTAGTGTTATTTTGAAAGTTCAGTAAGATAGCATACTACATTAGTTAACTTGAAAAATGATAGAAACCTAAAATATAGTAGCTATTGTTTATTATAATCCATGTTCATTTACAGCTCCTGGATATACTGTTTAAATTATGTTAAAGTTAACAACACAATTTTGGATTAAATGCTGTATGAAAATGCCAACAAATTTTGAAATGAAGCTTGACCTTTAGAAGTTGAACAATAGAGGAATGTGAATTTAAGCATGCTTAAAAGTCATCTATAGGATAAGTAATCCTGTAAGTCTGCAAGCATACAGAGCAACTCAAACATTTTAAAAGAAGTAGAGTACATGATTAATTGTAAGAGCAAAAACTTATTCTACATTTTGATAATATTAATCCCATAGTAAATTAATATTATACAGCAGATAAATATGTTTAAACTTGTTAATATCATTGTATTATTCTATAAATGCATACTTTTTCTGAGTTATTAAAATTTTGGTTATTATTTACAATTTTAATTATTAGAATTTTATAAAAGCTAAAATTAAATTTTAAGTAGGTAATAAACATTATAACATATTTCTGATTATAATTGCAATTATTTGTTATTTTTTATTGACTGTAGTTAAATAATTGATATGACCTGACCCACCCACATAGAATATACGTACTGACAAACATACACACATACACAGACACACACATACACACACACACACACACGATAAAACCCCCACAAACACATATATCATAGAGTTGTTAACTATAGAAAGTATCCTATCATATAATATTTGGTTTGCTTCTTGGAAAAAGTTTAATAAAGTTTTATTGGTATTTATATGCTGCAATTTCGTTATCAATTAATCAATTTATACGCATCTAACTTCCTTAAATATTATAGCTACTTAATATTATTGTTTAATTTCTATGACAAATGCATTGGAACTTTTGTGGAGATTGCACTTAATCATTAGATTTCTTTTGGTATAAAGGCCTTTTCCTCAACATTAATCCTACCAATAGATAAGCATGGGAAATCTTTTGATATGGTACAGTTTCAATATAGAAGTAAGGGATATTATATGGATGATAGAATGGTATTGTTTCTTTGATTTCTTTCTTACTATATTTGTTATTTGTAATTAAAAAGGTTAATGATTTTGTTGGGGTTTTTTTTGGAGGTGGTGATGTTCTCACTCTATCTATCTCTCTGTCTCTGTCTCTCTCTCTCTCTCTCTTTGTATGTATTATTAATTTTCTACCTGCTACTTTGTTGATTATATATATATATATATATATATATATATATATATAGTGGAAATTTACTGTTGAAGACGTTAAGGGTTATTATATGAATTTTCAAACTCAAAAACTACAACACACACATACACATCACTTCCACCACCACCATCATCACTACTACCATTTATAAAACTATAATAAGGATATTTTAAAAATAAACAGAATATGCTAAAAATGCTACAGAACTTGATTCAGATCTTGAAATTATTATTGTTAAAGTATTCATATATTTCTCTGAGAATATCAGATTCAGATCTTGAAATCATTATTGTTAAAGTATTTGTATATTTCTCTGAGACTATCAAATTAACTCAATGGAAATGGTTTTATAATTTGATATTAATTAATCAAATTTATTTTCCTAAATACATCATGCATACTTTAACAAAAAATATTGTCTGTTGAACAGAATAAACTATTATTAAAATTTACTTTTTGAAAACATTCATAATTTAAGTAATTTAGACATCTCCAATCTAACATATAATTTGTTTAATACTTCTTGATAATTTACTTGTCAGAAAAATTATTCAGCTTAATAAAAAAGTTCAGCATAACTTTCTAATTCACATATTTCTTGCATTTTCTCAACAACAAAAAAGTAACTTTAGTATTTTCTATAATTCTACTGTTCTGCATTTTGGAAGATATGTTAGTCTCTTACATAGTGAAATATATGACTCCGAAAATCAGATTAAGCTACAGAAACTCAATCATGAAAGTTGCCCTTCTATGTTCCTTGAATTCAACAAAATATATTCATTTCTTTTCATTTTTTTACAGTCTGATTGATGATAGAAAATACTACTTGTACAACATAAAGAAAATGTATAGCCTCTACAAATTTCAATGGAACAATGATACACATCTCCATTTCCCAATGACACTCTCTTAATAATGTTCCTACAGTTTCAAAGTAAATTTTACTTCATATATATTGAAATAGTGTCTTTGTGTTTTTCTTGAATATAAAATTCATCATAAAATATTGTATAGTATTAAGATTCATGAAACAGGTTCCAATGAATCAAGTTCCCCTTACTGCTAATATATATTCCACCATTAGAGTAACAATATTTATGTTAACAAACAGATTGCTCATTGTTCCCAATGCCCACAATTCAAACACAGGAAGGACAGTAATAGAAATACCATTAATTTGTTATTTTTATCAGATTTGCATAATATTACAGGATAGTCACTAGAGTTTAGTAGTTATTATTGATGAAATTAGATACCATATTATATTACCTTTCTAAAAAATATCTGGGACTTTGTACTAAAAAAAGTTTCACATCAATATTGAATGTTGATATGGAACATTGACCAATCTAAAATTTTGCTTTTGTCCAAGGGAGAATTGAATGGATTAAAGAACCTATGGATTTACCTATAATTATTTTTAGTCAGGAAAATATGGTATTGTGTAAGGAAATAATTTTTTTTAACTTTCTATATAGTAACTTATAAATAAAAATTATAAATATATCAAAGTTTGCATTAGGTATTATTTGTAATTGCTCCTAATTTTTCCATTACTGATGATATATATGAAACCTATTATTTTAACTAGTGTGTGAATTTTATCTATATATGTCATTTTTGAAAGTAACAGATGTAAGGTAGCTATTAATAATGAAAGCAGATAGTATGTGGTGACAAATGTATATAGAAAGTAGGAAAATAATATTTTCTAGTTGACTCCTCAAAAAGGTCAAAACAAATAACCTCAGAAGTCAGAAGTTCCATTTCCAAATATATATTCATAAGGAACTTCTAACACATGGAGTTTTTGAATATGACTTTATTAATTATAGGCTTTTCAAAGAGCTTTATTTCTCATAGCTCATGTTTAGAAGAAGTTTAGGGCATAGAAATTAACATGAAAAAGTAATGACAAGTACCAGACTTATACAAGAGAAAGACTACCAAGGAATGCTATCAAGACATTAAATATTAAGATAGAGATATAGAACTGATTTTTCTTTCCAGCCCTCATAAAGAACCAGTTCTGCCAGGTGGTGGTGGTACACACCTTTAATCTCAGCACTTGAGAAGCAGAGGCAGGCAAATTTCTGAGTTCAAGGCCAGCCTGGTCTACAAAGTGATCTTCAGAACAGCCGGGGCTATACAGAGAAACCATGTCTTGAAAAAACAAAAACAAAATAAAAAGCATGAACCACTTCTCCACTGAAGTATATACCTCACATTTCTTATTTAAAAAATAATTTTTTTCAGCACTAATAGCTCACTACATGTGAGTAGAGGGCAGAGGACAGTTGGTAGGAGTTATTTTTCTCTTTCAACCTTGCTAGTCTCAAGGATGGAACACAAGTTCAGGCATTGTAGTAACAATCTTGACCACAAGAGGCACCTACAGGGCCCTCCTGCTCTTCTGCTTTTTCCTTTTGACACTGGGTCTCACTAACCTGCCAAGACAGCCCTCATTTGCCTTCTGGCTTTCTCAGCCCTGAGTGGCTGGCATTACAGATCTAAACCCCAATCTGATTTTTCTGATTTTGAGGAATAACTTCATTATTTCTTTACTATCTGTACCACATTTCACCCCACCAGCAATGCATAAGTGTTCCTCCTTGTTGTCAACTTTTCCGTCATTAGTTTTCATTGGTTTTTATTGGTCTTTGCTATTCTGACAAGGTAAGATAACCTGTCAAGTAGTTATAATTTGATTTGTTCTGATTGCTATGTATGTGTAGTTTGCTTGCTTGTTATTTTCATACAATGCCTCTCTATAAAAAGTCCTGGAGGTACTCTTTTGGTAAATCAGGTTGGAGTGAACTTCACAATGGTCTTCCTCTCTATTTCTCCTAAGAGCTCGGATAAATGGCATGTTTTATCAAACTCAGCATGTTTAACATTTATTAAAGGGTTTCTCAGGTAAAAAAGAAAAAACAAAAACAACAACAACACACAAAAAAACAAATATACAAAAAAGAACCAGATATGCTGTCTTCTTAACCTGTCTGAGGTGAATCATTTCAAAAATAAATTCTATAAAAATTAAAATGTATCTAGAATTGCAAACAAATATTACAAACATAACAAGCATGTGATCTCAGTTCGTCATATAATCCAAAGGGGGAAATAAGACTAATACCTACAAATAAATGAATGACAAAGCAATTGTGGCATATCTAAAAATTTTGATAATATTGTAATCATTGCCTTAAGATAAAGTAGACAAGCAGAATGACAAACATAAGATTTAATATCTATTAAACATCTTATACTCAAATTCATAATTATTAAAACAGATTAATGATCATCAAGTTTGAGAGAGGTATGAAGAGTAATATCTATATCATTTGAATGAAGAATTATGGAGATTCGTAAAAATAATCTGGAATAAGATGTAATAATGGTTGTACAACATTGTGAAAATTCTAAAAGCTACTTGAAAATTATACCTCAAATTTGCTAAATTATAAATTATATATTGTACAAATTATTAGTTATTAATAAATTTAGTGAGTATGATTGCTCATAGAATATATGTAACTGTTGATTGAATTGTAACATTGATAAAATATTCATCATATATATGAGAAAATGATCTACCTTTTTATATATATTTAACTTTTAATTGGTATTAGCATAAAAACAAATATTGTAACTAATATAATCAAACTGAAGATACAGATATAAATCCACATACCTACAGACAGCTGTTTTATTTTATAAAGAAGCCAGGAATACACAGAGGAAAAAAATACATAGTATCTTCAACAAATGGTGCTGGTCAAATTTGATGGTTGCATATAGAAGAATGTATATAGACATGCACTTATCACTCTACACAATCTCAACTCTAAATGATCTAATACCTCAACATTAAATGGATATACTGAACCTGATAGAAAAGAAAGTGAGAGAATAGCCTTAAAATCAATTGTCATAAGAAAAGATCATTAGTGCAGGCAATAATTTCCACAAATAATAATTGGGACCTAATAAACTAAAATAATTCTGTTAGGCAAAGGATTCATTCCATATTTTGGAAAAAGTAGCAGCCTACAGAATGTGAATATATTTTTATCAACTTCATATTTAACAGAGTGCTAATATTAAAAATAAATACATAATCCAAGAAATATTTTATCAAAATGCAAATTATTCAATTAAAATATGATATAGGATTAAAGAGAATTCACAGTACAAGAACCTCAAAAGTTTGAGGAACACTTAAAGAAATGCTCAAAATCCTTAGGCATTATGGAAATGCAAATCAAAACTATTTGGAGATTCTTATACCTATCAGAATGGTTAAGATCAATAACCAGTGACATCTTATGATGATGGGGATATAGAGTAAATGGAACATTCATCCATTAATGGTGCAAATGCTAATTTTTACAGCCACTATGGAAATCCATGTGGTTCATCATGAAGATGCGAAATGATCTACCTTAAGATCCAGCTGCTACACTCTTAGGAATATACCCAAAGGACTCTTCATTCTATCACAAGGACATTTATTCAATGATATTGATAGCTACTCTATTCATAATATCCAGAAATTAGAAACAAGGTAGATGTCTCTCAACAGAAGAATGGAAACATGTGGTAGATTTAAACAATGGAATATTACAGTGATTTCATGGTGTTTAAATGACACCATGAAATTTGCAGGCAAGTAAATGGCACTAAAAAAACAATCATCCTGCATGAGTTAACTTAGAGCCAAAAATATAATTATGGTATGTATTCACTTCTGTGTCAATAATAGGCATTAAGTAAATGGTAATTAATTAACTTACAATAGATAGACTCAGAAAGATTAGGTATAGAAGGATAGACTGAGGGGGCAGACACATTGATGTCCTTATGAGGGGGAAATAGAACATATTTTATGGATAGACTATGGTCATGAGGGGGAAATAGAACATATTTTATTGGTAGACTGTGGTCATGGAAGATGAGAACAGGACAAGTTGAGATGGGAAGGGGAGATAAGGTTGAAGGAGAGACTGAGAGGAAAAGCAGCTAGACACATGTGTGTGGGGTGATAGAAACCTATTGTAACTTCCTAAAACATATGAATATAACCTTAATGGAGTCTTCTAATAATGAGGATAAGGGATATCCACTGCCCATCCCTTGTCACCAAATGAAACTTTCACTATTAGGATTGGCTTACAACCAAATGAGATATTAGTCAAATGGATGGCATGGAAATTTTCAAACAACCCAGGTTGTTTCCAAGATAATAGGTTGTTCTCCAGAAACTGACAGCAGGATCCCATTGCTGAAGACAACAGACATACACCCATTGATCAAGGAAATGTCTAGCTGGTGTGTATATAAAACTTTTACTTCTATTTTCTAATGTCTTTGGTAAAGGAATATACTCTACAGGCTACCAAAAAGAGAAATGTAAACACCAAACCAGATGTAAATCCTTTGACCTAAAATGTTTTCTTGCCTGAAAACTGTGGTAGTGGAATAGGTTCCATTTTATGAAATGTTTCTTAAGTCAAACTAGAGAAGTTGGTTTGTGCCACCCTAGAGTGGTTCATCAGGAAGATGGGTATAGATGTAAATCAAGATGCAGCTTTACCATGTGGGGGCATATACTCAAATGACACTTCATCTTACCATAAGGACATTTTTAAATTTTCTTATTTTGTTAAAAGTCTCTAACACTTGAAAAATACTATTATGAAAGTATAAATTATTAGGAAGTTGTAATGATACTTGGAGCTACTTTTTCTTAAAATTTGTTGTACCTAAAGTAAGCAATAGGGTTTTTTTTTATTTGTCTGCTTTAACTTTTTAGATATTTTGAATATATTCTCTTCCATCACCAAACTCCTCCCAGACATCATTACCTCCATGGTATTATTTTTAAAATTATCTCCTAAGACTATTCTTATGGTAAAATTTACTATTCACTTTAAACAAATGTCAGTGTGATCAACCTCTTACTGTCTTCAACATATTTCAGATACATTGATAGAACCAAAGGTAGAATATTAAAATATTAAGTAGAAATGTATGATATTATACAAAATAGTATAATATAAAGTATAAGCTAAGGTTTATGCTTTTGAAATGTTTTCAATTATTGGGCACTATTACTTTGAAAAATTGTACATGATTTATTTATGAGAAATCTATTAAGATAAAATTTATATCATCCAAATAGTAAATTTGATATAATACTGCATCAAGGCCAAAGGATAGATGGTGATATAAATATTAAAAATGAAGTTTTTTATATTTAATTAATTATTCCATAAAATATCTTAGATGTCCTCATTAAGTACAGTTGTTCTGGGAAATATTGCCAATATTTACTTTCCAGTAACTTACTGTAGTGATTTGAACAAGAATGGCCCCCATAGACTTATGAATTGGAATGCTTGGCCCATAGGTAGTGGCATTATTAGGAGATATAGTATTGTTGGAGTAATGTAGTCTTATTGGAGGAAGTGTAAAACTGTGAGGGCTGGTTTTCGAGATCGCCTACACTTAAGCCATACTTAGTATGCCTCAGTCTCTCCTTGCTGTCTGAAGATCAAGATGTAGGACTCTGGGCTTCTCCAACCCTGGCCTGCCTATACATTGCCGTGATATAATGGGCTAAAGCTCTAAAACTGTAAGCCAGCCTCAACTAAATATTTTCCTTTATAAGAGTTGCCTTGTTCATGGTATATCTTAATAGCAATGGAAACTCTACGACAACTAGGGATTCAACAAATTATATATAAGTTTGTTGGTAGATATATGGTGTAGATAAACACAGCTGACATATCACCATATCCCTGTTCTTTAACCTAGATATCAAATAGAATATAAAACAGTAATTGTTAGAAGTAGAAAATTCAGGAAAAAGGCATTTAATGAATATTATTAATATGCACTGATTTTAATTTTTAATGGACTCCTTCATTATTTATATATCCATCTCATTTATGTATATTTTAGAAAAACATAGAAACTTTCTCTTTCAAATATACTCCTAAGTTTATTCATTCATAGAGACAATATTTTATTTTAGGGAAGCTGGAAGTAGTTTACAATGCAGATGTAAATGAATGTATAAGTGAAAATCTCTTTTATGGCTAGTTGATGAAGAATTTAATAGTACTTCATAAACACTTCTAGTTATTCATTGTTAGCATTTTAATAATCTCATCTTTTCCTATTTTAGACAAATTTAGAGTCAAGTAAGTGGAAACACGAAACCGTGCACACAAAAAATGTTCCCTGTTTCATACCACTTTTCTAATAACTTACACAATGTTATATGCTGCCTTGCCATGGACTGCCCACTGCCTGACCCTACTTGCCCTTGGGGATTGGAGGTGAGGTGGCATGAGATCAATGGCACAAACTCCAGGAGCAGGTGAGAAATGCTTCAGCAAGCTCATCTGAATGCTGCTGTAAGCTCCTTTAATACCATCCACCAGCCCCATTGGTCCCCAGCAAGCATCTCTTCCAAATTGCAGCTCCCCATTGATTGGCTGGCATTGTTTGCTTAAGCAATCCTAAATTTGTCAGGCAGTCCTCAATTAGGTCCTCCTGTGGGAGATGTCTTTGCATCTGTATGACCCTGGCATTATGCAGAAATGGCCTTGTCTTTCCTCCTACATTTCCAACCTTTTGGGTTTTTTTAGATTTTGACAGCCTACTGGGAGCTGGAGGGACACTGCCTCGACATTGTTGACCTCACCTCATTGGAGGATTCTGTATACTGGACTGTGCTTGTCTTAGGCTGATATCTGTCATTGACTACTAGCCCTCAAAGAGATATCACTTCAGAGACAGTTGTTTGTATTTTTACTGTATTAGTAAGCTACTGTGATACTAGTCATAATTTCTATTGTAAAATCTCATCCATTTAATGAATAATTCCGCTAATAATATTTGCTGGCAATTTATAAAGATTTTCAGCAGTCAAAGAAATCATATACAAATTTTAATGTAATATATATCTCATTCATCTCATTGTCACACAATGATTGAAAGAAATATTATAATATTCAATAACATACATGGTACTAGAAGTTAGTAGACCAGTTGTTCATTTAGAAAAGGTTACATGTTTCATTTTCTGTGTCACAGATTATTAGTTTTGTCATTTTGAAAAACTTTATAGCTAACAATTTTAAATGGTATTTTTAGCTGTATGAATACACGGACTGAGTCCAGAGCATTTATTCTCCATTTTACCTATCCCTAAGCCTAGTCCTGGAAGCTTCTTGCCTCCAGACAATCTAATCTTACAAGATGACTGATCTAATCTGGCTTCTTTTGGCTTCTAGCTGAATGGATCTGCTTGGCTAAATACTAACTTCATGAATATATTCTTGCTCCTTCTCAGTGTTTTGCTTGTTGTATGTTCACTGGTGTCTAGATTGTTTTCTCTGCAACCAATCTTTGTAAAATTGTCCTAGTAAACATGCTCTACTACCTCCTCTTTTTTAGATAGAGAAATTATCATTGTTTATTCTTTAAATTCACCAGTGAAACCATTTAGCTTAATGTTTTTCGTTGTTGATATGGTTCTGATTACTGTTTCAATCTATTTATTGGAAATTGCTTTATATAGGTTTTCCATTTTTCATTATTTGGTTTCTATGTTTTGTATGTTTCACAGATGTTTTCAATTTCTTTTAGGCTACCTAATTCATTTGCATGAAGTTTTCATGGCTGTCTCTTAACATCATTTTTGCTTATAGGGCATACTTTATTGGGAGGATAAGATTGGTCCCCATAAGCTCATATATTTGAATGCTTAGGAGGTGTCATTAGGAGGTGTGTCTTTATTGGAAGATCTAAGGATCTGTTGGAGTAGGTATGGCTTTCTTGGAGGAAGTGTATCACTGGGAGTGGGCTTTGAGGTAACAAATGCTTAAGGCAGGTCTAGTGCCTCTCTGTTTCTTCCTGCTGCCTGCTAATCCAGATGTAGAAATCTCAGCTCCCTCTTCAGCATCATGTCTGCCTGTACTCTGCCATGCTTCCTGCTATGATAATAATGGACAAAAGCTCTGAACCCATAAACCAGCTCCAAATAAGTATTTTCCTTTATAAGAGCTGCCATAGTCTAGCATCTCAATGAGTGGTGCTTATCTTTTTGTTCTTCATGCAACGAGCTTGGCTTAATTTGGCAAAGAGTTATTGGGGTCCTGTCTGTAGTAGGTATAATTTCTTAAACATCTGAGTTATATTAAGTACAAAATATAGATTGGACATTTAGTTGAAAATTCCTGGTTAAATGGACACATGACAAGGCATTGGAATCCACTTCTTCTAGTCCCATATAGAAAACTATCTGATGTATGTGTTGAGAAATAAACTCAGGTATACTGAAGGAAGCATATGCACCCAAAATTTCTGAGCATTTTCTACAACCCATTATATGACTCTTAAAATCATAGAGAAATTAATTTTCTTTCCAATATTGAGAATTAATTCTCTACATTAGTTGATAACAAAGGTCCACTTTATAAGATAAAATGTGTTCTAACTAATGTGTATGTAAATGTCCAAAATCTGCGAAAGATTTCATTAGACTTAGTCTTAGAAATTCCTGATTAAAACTCCTTTTTTTAGGACAAAAGTACAATGAAATATTTCTTTACATGTAAAATATTTTATACTCTATATTTTTAAATTCACCAAACTATACTATACATTTAATATGGTTATGTGGCAAAGTCTTTTATTAAATAATTTATAATTTTATTAAAAGAACTGAGTTATTTGTGCTCTGGGTCTCTTCTGAAATTTTCTATTATTTATTTATTTATTTATGTATTTGCATATTAAATTTATATCAAAATCTCAGCACCCTTCTATTCTCTCCTCCCAGTCCTATTCTTATATATCACTCCTCCTATTGCCCCCTCCTATTCTCCTCAGAGAAGGGGAAGACCTCCTCCTCTTGGGGTATCAGCAGGCCCAGGGACATCAAGTTGTAACAGGACTAGGCAGATCCTCTCCCCCTGAGACTGGAACAGGCAGTCCAGCTGGGAGAATGGGATCCAATGGCAGGCAAGAGAGTTAGAGACAGCCCTCTCTCCAACTGTTGGGAGACCTATATGAAGAAAGACTTGCACACCTGCTACATATGTGTAAGGTACCTAGGTCCAGCTCATGAATGCTTTTTGGGTGGTGGTTTAGTCTTTGAGCTTCCATGGGCCCATGTTAGTTGACTCTGAAGGTCTTTTTTTGGCTTCCTTGACTACTCTGGCTCCCTCAGTTCTCCCCATCACTCTCCTTAAAGTCTCCCAAAGTTCTAATATTTCTTGTGGGTCTCTGCATCTGTTTCAATAAGGTGCTTGATGAAGCTTCTCAGAAGACAGTTATGCTAGGATCCTCATTGAATTATATCAGAATATCACTAATACTGTCAGGGGCTGGCTCTCTCCCATGATGCAAGTTTCAAGTTGGGCAAGTCATTGTTTTGTCATTCCCTCAATCTCTGCTCCATCTTTATCCCTGCACATCGTGCCGGCAGGATAATATTTTAATCAAAGATTTTGTGGATGAGCTGTTTTCCCCTTTCCCTACTGGAAATCATACTTGACTACAGGAGGTAACCACTTTAGTCTCCATGTCCCCAGGCTCTAGGAGTCTCATCTAGGGTTACCCCCATAAACTCTCAGAAGTTTCCTTGATTCCAGATCTCTGGGTCTACTCAGAAATGCTCCCTACCAATTTCCATTCTTTTTCCCAGCTCTCTCTACTCCCTGATCCCCACTCTTATTTCCTTCCCAACCCACTTTCCAACTGAATTCCCTCCATCCATCCATTTCTGAAGTCTATTTTGGATCCCCTTCTGAATAACATACAGTAAGTCAATTAGCCAATATCAATTTAAATGGAAAGAAACTAAAAGCAATTTTACTAAAATCAGGGGCAAGACAAGGCAACATACTTTCTCCCTATCCAATATAATACATGAAATTCTAGCTAAGAGCAATAAGACAACCAAAGGAGATCAGGGGGGATACAAATTAAGGAGAAAAAATAAAAGTATCACAGATGATTTGTTAGTATATATGTGATAATAAGCAAAATTTCTACCTGAGAACTACAGCTGACAAACACCTTCAGGAAAGTGGCCAGGTACAAAACTAACTCAAATAAATTAGTAGCCATCCTTTATTCAAAGAATAGTTGGACTTAGAAAGAATGAATGGAATACAAATAATATAAAATATCTTGGTGTAACTCTAACAAAGCAATTGAAAGGCCTGTATGATAAGAACTTCATGTCTCTGAAGAATGAAATTGAGGAAGGTATCAGGAGATGAAAAATATTTCCAGTGCTCATGGATTGGTTGGTTTATAGTATGTATATCTTTGTGTGTGTGTGTAAAAGCATGTGTATGTGTGTGTGTGTGTGTGTGTGTGTGTGTGTGTGTGAAAGCATGTGTGTGTGTGCGTGTGCGTGTGTGTGTATATATGCTAAAAATTTTTGTAAGTTTTTCTATCGTGTCATTTTTACTTTAAGTGTTGGTTATTTCTTGAAGTTATATTTTTGTGTCTATATTCATCAGGGACATTGGCCTATAATTTTCTTTCCTAATTATTTCTCAACCTCATTTGTGTTGGAGCAAAGGACATGATTCAAAGAGTTTGCTTGTACTCGTTCTGTTTCATTTTTTAAAAATAAAAAAAAAAAACAAATTTAAGAAGAACCGCTGTAGTTCCATGAAAGTCTTAAATTATTGTACTTTGTATGCAATCAGACCTGGATGGTTTCTTTACTGTGCAAAAACACTTATTAGTCTATCAATAACCTTATTTGTGATATGTTTATGCTATTCATTTTTATTTAGTTCTACATTTATGGTTCAGATGAATACAGAAAAATTTACATATATCTACATTTAATTTATGGAGAATATATCAAGTGTCTGTGGCCTCTTTTTTTGTCATCTTGATAAATTACTTCTACTTTCCTTAGTGTTTATATTTAGTTGACTTTCCTAGTGAGAATCTGTATGTAAATTAATTTACATATTTTTCCTAATTCATAAAATTAACATAAATTTTATATTATTTTACCTAAAGGCTTCTCACTGCACATTTAATTTTGATGATATATACATATAAGAAACTCTAAATGGGTATAGTAAATATCAGTCCATATGATAAGCCTGAGGGTTCAAAATAAAGATGCTTATAGATACACAATTAAGGGGGATGGTTTATTTTTCTCAAGCCTTAGAATGTATTGAGATATTAACACATAAGTTAATTTAATATTAAAAACCTAGAGTTTTATAGAAAACATATTTTTCTTGTGACTTGTATTTTACCAATTTGATAATATTAATGAATAACATGCATGTGTTAGAATTTTTGAACTAGAATATAACCACTTTACTGCACTTAAATAACATTACTTATAGATGATCACTTTCTCTTTTACTATGTAAGGAAAGAGTATAAAACATAGCTAGAAACTTCTCATAGGCCTTTGATAGAAACCATTAGAGGAGAAAAAGCTAAGTGTACTGTGAGGACTATAAAAGTCATATGATGGTAGAATTACAAAATGTCACTTGATAAACTTTGTAGATACAGAAGCAGTAGATGAAAACATTTACTCAACAAGTTACAACTGTTTCCATTTTTAAAGTACCTACTCCCTCTCTCAAAACAGACTGGTATTTTAAAGCAAAGTGGAAACTCATTCAAAAGGAAACCAAAGAGATTCATGCTATAAAGCTGATGATAGATTTCAAATGTCCTTTTCACTAGCATTCTTTGAAAAGAGCTGTGACCAGAGCACATGAGAATCTATAAAGCTAAAAAAATAATCATTAAGGGAAATAACATTGCTTGAATCTCAGCTGTGGAATTTATATTATAATTTGTATAATATTGTAAAGTTTGATATACTTTTATAAATAATAAATGAAAGTTAAACTGCTTAGTGAGGGATTTCAAGTGCTATTTATGTCAGTTTAGGAGAAGACACATTTCAAAAAAATTAAGTTGTGTTTCATGATGAAAAAAATGTATATGAAGGGGAAGGGAATAGGGGTTTTTTCAAAGGGGAAACCAGGAAAGGGGATATCATTTGAAATTTAAATAAAGAAAATATCTAATAAAATAATAAAAAATGTATATGAACAAAATATTATTAAATTATTTTTCATATAGATGTCATGATAAGAATCAGAAAATGTTCCACAAGTTTTATGATGCAGTTATTAGTCATAAATGACTAACAAAATAAATGAGAATTATTTAGCAATAATGTGTATTTTCAAACTCGTCATATAATTTTACTTTATTTAATAAACATGGCCATGTAATATGGCTTCTTCAAGTCAAGAAGCCAACTGACACCATGGGGCAGAAAGCATTTCCTTTTTCTCTTCTAGAGAAAGTAACCTAATGAGAATGAATGTCAAATCAGATAAACTAGAGTTTATCATGATGGCCATGTTCATATCCCAAGCAAATATGTATTATTCATGTTTTTATGTTAAAGGAACTATTAAATGTTTCCTTTAATTATAAATCACAATAAAGCAAAGGAACATTTACTACCAATAAAGAAGCTTTATAATACAAACAATATAGTTTTATAAATCTTATTTAATGGTGAAGTAAACAAGTGAAGTGATGGAGAAGAAACAGGATAAGTAAAGAGATTACCAAACACTTGAAAAACTTAGCAGATGTTACCATAGGAAAGAAGGCCAAGAAAAAAACATAAAGGTTAGGAAAAGTATGTTTATCAAAGGATGAGTGCCAGAGAAATAGGTAGATCTGTCTGCCTTTAAGCATGATGGTATATGTTCGATTCCAACAACCTGCAAACAGGAAGCAGAGAATGATTGTAGTGTACATGTTTTGGATTCAAAGTATTATATAATTCCATGTGAAGGCCAGGAAAATTTTGAAATCCAGGTTTTGGAATAGTAAAACTTTACTATACCTACCTTTACTTTTATTTTTCTAGACTAACAAGCCCTAAAACTGAGTACAGTAATGTGCCTAAAAATTTCCATCATTTAATTTTGCTTTTCCAGTGGTTTTCTAGTAACTTTCTTTCCAGAGAAAATGTTATAGTACTCTATAATAAAGTGCCCATCAAGAAGACATACTTTCCCTAGCAGTTACTGCTCCATCAAGAAGCAATTATTTCTTTATCAACTACTTATTTTAGCTCCTGCCACAGTATGACAGTGATTAGCTATTCAGAGTATGTAATCCTGATTACTTACTTGACATCTAGAAGTAAAGAGTGAGTGGAGGGAAGAAATTAACCCTCATATAAGTGCAATCTTACTTAGAGGATTTATGCGAGAATTATACTTAAGGATAATTGTCAGTATTAATGTTTCAAATCTAAACATCTCCCAAGCACTTTCACATGCAAGAAATAAAAAAAAATCCCTGGCAAGGTGTAAAAGTTTTGACATTAGCTGATCAATCTATGTAGATCACAGTTGTTTAAACTATATAAATTTCTATATTTTATATTTACATAATTTGAGTTTTGAATTTATTCTTTATTTTTAATCAAAGACTATTTGAAATTCAGATAAGATTGAGAAGCCCAGTTTTTATAATAAGAGAAAACAAGAGTTCAGTTTGAACTGTGGTTCCTTGCTACTTACTTGATAGTTAATTTGCTCCATGACCTTCAGTCAGTAACCTCATTGTGTCTCAGAGGATATAATAATCCTGACCTGCTGCACAGGGGCGTGCTGTACCTTAATTGATGTGTGATAAGCTCCTGGAGGCACTTTAATGAAAGCCATTATTGAAATGCAATTATTAACATTTGAGATAATGAAGTTAGCTTAGATGGTTTAACAAAGCCTGGTGTGACAAAAGCACACCAGTTCACTGTTATAAAACCAAAAAAAAAAAAGCCTAAAAAGCAAAAATAGAAAATGAAACCATAACTGGTTTATTTGCTGACTTTAGCAGCATCAGGGACTGAAGTTTATTGCTTTGTCTCTGATCAAGTGTGTTGCAATCAATGTGCATTACTACAGAGATGCTAGGAGATAATTTTGCAAAAATGTCAAAAATGCAAACTTGGGAAGGGCTGGATGGACTAGAAATGAGTATCGATTTTTTAAAGGTTAGAAAATTACTACAATACCACCTTTCTGTGAGGTAGATTGCAAATCTTGCATTTTGAAGAAGAACAACTCTAATTTTAAACTTCAAGAAAAGCTTAGTGCATTGCATGCATTAGTCTAGTCCAAGAAAACGTTAGAAGCTCTATGCTTACCTAGTAAATTGCTGAGATGTTCCCACTGGTATTCATCCTTTTGCTGAACATGTCCCACCTATTGCTGCCTCTCAGAAGGACTTGTCTTTATCTTAGAGAACAACTAGTACAGAATACAAATTAGTTAAATTAACTATGGATTTTCAAGAAATGACAAACAAAAAAAAAATCTCAGAAAAATTGCCCAGGACAATAACAATTTTGTTATAAGAAGTGCCACATTGATCATATGTTTTAAAGTAAATCCAATTATATTTTAAAAATGTAACATCCATAACCTAGAATCACAGAAATTGAAATAACAACTTAGAGAAAATGTATACAGCAATAGCTTATATTGAGGTTACAGAGGAAAAGTCATATTTCTAAAACTACACAATAAACTCATTTATCTAATGTTTTTTTCTTGTCCACACATTCACAGAAAGTTTATAAAAACACGTTAAAAACTGCAACAAATAATTCTGATATCATAAGAGTATGTAATTTATTACACGTAAATTAAAATAGTTGTTACTTTTCTTAAAGTCTACATAATCGTCATGGAGAACTGTTAAAATCTGTTCATATTTTTCTCACTTAAACTCTCCTAAACTCATCAAAAGATAATATTATAAATATCATATACAGAATAAATATATAATATATGTCAATATTGTATACTGGTATGCTTTTAATTGCTCATTATAAAATACATTAATGACATGAAATTTCATCTTCCTGTAAGTTGCTTTTGCTTATATATTATATTTAATGTTCAAAAATACAGATTTATTCCACTTATCTAAATGAGACTGAAATAATAATAGTATTTAATTGTATTCATCTGTCATAATCATATATATACTTCCACTAGTAACAATTTAGATTTTATTATCTTTTGATATTGTTTACAAATATTTGACAATTGAACTAAAAATAAAACCGTGCATATATACACTGCATTTTGTACTTTATAATATTTTTCAAAAAGTATGTACATAAATATGCATGTGTATATAGACTGAGTCATTTACATAAAGTACAAAATATGAGGAAGCTTAAAACAACAGGATTATATTTGCTTGCAATTATTGAAGTTAGAAACTAAAGATCTAGACAGGTATAATTTCCTTCTGATATTAATGACTCTCCTTTCTTTAGGATGTTTTTATTTTTGGTTCTTTTTCATAAGACGTAAAGCATTTCTTCTTTGCATACATATACTTCTATTTCACTTTGTCTTCAAATTTATTATAAGGATACCCACAAGAACAATTCAAAAGCAACTCATGTGACCATATTTAACACTAATGACTGGATATAACAGCAAATTATGCTTATTCTGGGATACCATTTAAAGACAAAACCATTTGAGCCTGTTGTGTGCATGTGTGTGTATTTGTGTATGTGTATGTGCATATCTATACATGCATATGTGTGTGCACACAAACATATTCACAAATGTATATCTCTATACATGTTTACATGCAATACTGGTAGCTTTTCAAATAATGTGGAAAAATAATTTACTGCATAAGCAATATATAATGGCAAATTATATATTTAAATATTTATTCTTTCAAAATTATCATATATATACACACACATATATATATATAATGTACTTTAATATTATTACCTTCTTTGTATTCTCTTTCATACATGTTTAGAGAATACTATCATTAGTAATAAATTGACTTTTTGATTATTGAATTTTCAGATATCTATAAAATGTATTTTCATCAAATATTCTAAATCCTTTTCTTCTCTGCCACTCTACTCTAGGTCTTATGGTTTTCTTTTGTTTTATTCCACTGAATCTATGTAGTCTTCTTCTAATACATGGATGGATCTAGGGTCATCTGATAAAATATTGACAGCCTCTTAACGAACTCATGCAAAAGAAAACTTTCTCTCCTTTCCCATCATATTCTAATAGTCCTTGAGTCCCTCTCCATTCCATTCTGTTCTATAGGTTGGCACTTGCTAGGCAAGAACTCTACAGCTGAAATAAAATCTCCAACCCTGATACATTCAATATTAGAATTCACCTCTTATAATTCTTTCCAAATAAGTTATTAATGTACTTTAATTTGAAGGACAATTACATTAAGATCTATGTGAGTTTGCTAAAATAAAATGAAGATTTTTTTTTACTTTTATGCACACAAGTTTAAAAGGAATGAAAAATAAAAGTATATCAAATGAGATAGTGTATATAAATTTTTTTCAAATATTATTTGAAACTTATAAGAACTGGGAAAATGAGGCATTCTTCAACATGCAAATAAAGAGAGCCTATTTCTAAATAAAAAATATGGTGATATTTACATAAACAAAAAGTTAACTGCAATATACACACATACATATACATACACAACCCACACAAAACCCTACTGATATCCATCTAAAGGAGACAAAAGAATTATTTTAACAGGATTTTCTAGATAAGAGTTTACTATAAAAATAAAAATCTAAAAATTACTCGGTCGTAATACCATGAAATTTCTGATATAAAACTTCCTATCTTTAAACCATTGATATTATTTTTGTACACTTCCAAAATTTCAACCTGTTTTCTGTGATACAGTATTTTTATTGTGTTATACATCATGATGCTTCTCTTTTGACCTTATATTTCCAATGTCCATTCATATCAATTAGGAATCTGTCATATATAGAAATAAAAAAAAAAAAACCCATGCCACAGGTTCTTGTATGACACTCTGTGAAACTACTTTTCATTTGAGATTAAAATAAGAGAGTTAAACCAACTTTCTCTGTTAGAATACAGAAAGTGAATTAGGCCGTTCATTATGGAAATAGTATGATATTATGCTTAAAAGATATACTCAGTATGGAAAACATAATTAAAAATCAATTACATTCATATTAATAATAGATATATAGTAAATAACAATTATGTAACTAGTATATTTAATATAAACTATATATTAATAAACAAAGAAAATTATACACAATGTAGCATCTTCTTCATTAATAATAGTGATAGATATATGATAAGATTTTTGCAATAATCATTTGACACAACACAAGTATATAAAAATACCATCATTCAAGTATTTTATATGTTTAAAATGCCCTAGATCTGATCATATTTCATATATTAGATGTTTATTATTAAAATACTCAACTGTTACTTTAAAACAAAATAAATATATTTTACTGATTTTATTAAATTCATGAGAACCACTCTTGTAGTTTGATTGTATGAGTAGAATTCCATTTGGTAAAATCATTTGATTAGAGAGTAATCATCATTATTAGATTACAGGGAATTAAATTACAATTACTAAAAATTATTCATAATTATAATACAGCTTAATTTCCAAGCTAAACTCAACCTCCAAAGGAAAAAGAAAGCATTTAATCCATGTGCTTAAAATATGTCTGTATATCTATTAATGTGATGCATAATAATGGCTTTGGTCATTTGAAAGCTAAAAGTATGTAATTGAACAATTATTACAGCCACACTGCCTGAAGGCACTATTTGTCAAGAGAGTTATATGTGGGCCAATTATATCCACTCAACCTTGAAGGATAATTCTATCTTCTGATGGGAACAAATTACCATTACACTTCCTTTTTCCCTCCCCCAAAGTTTAACTATCAGATTCCGCAATTTAATTTTTGTAAAATGGACAGTTTTGTAGTACCAGATTTTCTTTGATTTTTAATAAATTTTAAATACCTATAATTATAATAATATATCCTATAAGTGTCAACAGAAATTAAAATTAAATTTCAGCCCTGGAGAATCTATACAAAATCTTAGAAACAGAAGTAAGTTTTGGGCTAGATAAATATTTGTACTTTTTCATTATCAGAGACATATTGACTTGGCTTAATGTATACTCTGGTCATTTGATTTCACAGCTAGAAAGTCCCATAAGTAGCAAGTTAGAGAAAATGGAAAATAACTCATGAAAAGAGAGTTATAGTAATAAAAGGGGAAGAAAAAGAGTTCTGACTTTGCAGAAGCTGTTAGAAACCAGCACTTGGACAATATGCACAAATTTTGAGCATTCAGTCTACATTTGGTGTCTTTATCAAATCCCTCCCATCAGGGCTCAGGATCTACCTAGAAGAGGACAGAAAGATTGTAACAACAGGAGGTATTGGATGATATTAAGATAAAAGAATTTTCAAGATAGGTATGGATTGTTTCATATCTCAAATCCCACACAAAATCTGCCCAAGTTCAAATCAGGCAGTATAACAGTATTGAAAAGGGGCAGGGGGACACAAAAAATCCCACCCCTATGCAAAATGCTGTTTTCTGTTGAGTTTTGGTCTATTGCTATGTATTTGTAATGCTAAATTCTATATAAGAAGGTCTGGGCCTATGAGTGACTACTCCTGTTTACAAGCTTTTGTTGTGTAAACCTTGTTCCTTTATTTAAAACTACTGGTTAAGGGCTAGAGAGATGGCTCAGTGGTTAAGCCACTGCGTGGTTAAGTCAGTGGTTAATGACTGCTCTTCCGAAGGTCCTGAGTTCAATTCCCAGCAACCACACGGTGGCTCACAACCATCTGTGATGAGATCTGATGCCCTTTTCTGGGATGTCTGAAGATAGCTACAGTGTACTTAGATATAATAAATAAGCAAGCAGGGCCAGAACAAGAAGAAAAAGGGTCTGAAGACAGCTATGGAGCTCCCAGGGACTAAAACTCCAACCAAAGAGTAAAAATGGGGGAACTCACGGCTCCAGCAGCATGCATATAGCAGAGGATGGCCAAGTAGGTCATCAATAGGAGGAGAGGTCCTTGGTCCTGTGAAGGCTCTATGTCCCAGTGTAGGGGAATGGCAGGGCCAGTAAGCAGGAGGAGGTAGGATGATGAGCAGAGGGAGGGGGGAGGGGACAGGGGATTGTTTTAGATTTTTTTTAATTTAATTTAATTTAATTTATTTTAGTTTTTGGAGGGGAACCTGGGAAAGGAGATATTATAAATAAAGAAAACATCTAATAAATAAATAAGTAAATAAATCTTTTTAAAAAAAATTAGTTAAATAAAATTGGCTACATGCAATTATTGGAGGGGATGAAGGGAGGTGGGTTTGGAGTATCCTGGTTGAGGGAGAGAGAGGAGGAAGTCACCTTGAGGGGAAGGGAGAGGAACTATTTCCACCTTTCTGGGCAAATAGAGAGTATCTGAGGTACACTGCTATGGAGGTAGCCAGGCTAGCAGTTAGAAGAGTACATAAGGTGTACCTCCCAGTAATTGTCAAAGTCAATAAAATGACAATAGTCTGAATCTCATTCATTTGTAATGTAGTTGGGCAAAAACTTAAATTGGTTGTGCTACATTTTTCAATTGATATTTGTTAGGAGAAATAAAAATAAATTAGTTTTTTCTTTCTTTCTTTTTGCCAATTTAGTGTCACTGGATATAACAAACATATTTCAGGACATATGCAATACCTAGGATTAGTTGATTAACACAAAATGAGCCCCAATTTTGCTTTGTTTTGTGTGTGTATATGTGTGTATACTTACTTTTTCTAGTTTTTGATTTGGTGTTTTTTCTCTTATTGTTCGTCAGTCTATTTTTCTTTATTTTCATTCTCATTTCTTGTCTGCTTTGTTTTCTTGATTTTATTTTGGGAGTTGAAAGAGAGAGAAAGAGAAAGAGAGAGGGAGAGGAGAGAGAGGTGGGAGAGAGGGAGAGAAAGGGAGGGAAGAGGCAGAGAGGGGAGAGAAGAGACAAGGAGAGCTCATTAAATTGAGTCAGTAGAGATTTGCAGAGTGTCTGGGAAATTGGAGGAAGAAAAAGAATATTCTCAAAATATATTGGATAAACAAAATGTAGCTGAAATAGAGTAAATAAAAATAGTTTGGTAAAGTCTCATTGCCAAAGACAATTCCAAACTTATGCGGCATGGAAAACTTGACCCCTATATGACTAGAGTCTTCACAGCTACTGAAGAGATTTCATGTTACTGGAAGTTACTTTGTTGACTACTGGGGAGAATGTTAATGATCTACCCAGCCACATACTTTGTCAAGTACAACAGTAACCTTCCTGCAAGATAAGCTGGTATAATAGTGGTACAATTCTTGGAGGAGTAGCCAATAACAATCTGATTGGATTTAATGCCTACTCTATGACATAAAATTCTTGACTGACACTCCAAGAATGGCCAAAAACTTGAGACTAGATAAGCCATGGATCTAGGAGAAAATTTAACTTAGCAAAATGGGACCCCTATTGAAATCTTACTATATGTAGGTGTAAATTCCAACAGAGAAAAATTCAAAAGTATTTTTGCACACTTTTTTGCTCATATTCTGTTGTCTGGGCAATTATTTTTGTCTTATTGGCCTTCAGGTTGTATATTTAGGATTCTGATTTAGTGAGTTTTTTTTTTTTTTC
>NC_045030.1:49984507-49993148 GCF_008632895.1 Mastomys coucha | reverse complement strand
TAAAGTGAATAAGTAAAAAAAATTAAATTAGAAAAAACAACTTTTAAAAGTACAATGTAGTTCAATGAACATAAAAGGAAAGAAACAAAATTTTAAAAAAATGAAATTCAAATTTCCCTGTGATATAAATTAACAGCATTTTTAAAATGAGTCTTTTCATTGTCTGTCTCGGCACTGAACAAAGAGACAATAATAACATTTTTAATATTGAAATTAATGAAAGTTTTCAAGATCTTAACCTTTCAAAATCTTAATGAATTTATTCTCTATCCTTCTCTGTGTGAATATTGTTATTAAGGTATCATGGGACTGGAGAGATATTTCAGTGGTTAATAGCACTGACTACTCTTTCAGAGGGTCTGACTAAAATTTCCAGAAACCACATGGTGGCTCCCAAGCATTTGTAATGGGATCTAACATTATGTTTTGGTGTATCTGAAGAGAGCTACAGTGTACTCATACATATAGGGAAACACCAATGTCTCAGGCTCTAAGATCAACAATTTACAAATGGGACCTTATGAAACTGAAAAGCTTCTGTAAGGCAAAGAACACTTTCAACAGGATAAAATTGCTACCTACAGATTGGAGAAAGTTATTTATCAACCCTATAACTGGTAAAGGGCTTATATCCCCCAAACACAAAGAACTCAAGAAGTTAGACTCCAGCAAACCAAATAACCAAATTCAAAAATGGGGTACAGAGCTAAACAAAGAATTCTCAATGGAGGAATCTATAATGTCCAAGAAGCACTTAAAGAAATGTTCAATATCCTTAGTCATCAAGGAAATACAAATCAAAGTAATACTTTGATTCCACCTTACAACAATTAGAATGGCTAAGATCAGAAACTTAGAAGACAAATGCTGATGAGAATATGGAAAGAAAAGAAAGCACTTTCATTGCTGGTACAATTGCAAGCTGGTACAACCATTTTGGAAATTGATCTGGTTGTTCTTCAGAAATCTGGAAATAGTTCTACAAGAAGACTTAGCTATACTGCTCCTGGGAATATACCAAAAGATGTTCCACCATATTTATAGTAGCCTTATTAACAATAGCAAAAGTCTGAAGGCAACAAAACACCAATAAGTAGAGGTTTTAGAGAGGGCAAGATAGTAGTAATTAAAGAAAATATAATTCAGAGTCAAGGTAATTTCAAATAGAAAGCACATAACACACTTGGTTAAAGTCACCTGAAATATGAGACCTAAGTCTAATTTTTTATTGGGTATAATTACTTTATTAAAAACTTTTATTAGATATTTTCTTTATTTACATTTAAAATGTCATTCCCTTTCCTGGTTTCCCCTCTGAAAATACCCTATCTTATACCCCTTCACCCTGCTCACCAACCATGTGTACATACATATTTTGAGAATTTTCAATAGGCTGGAAAAAGCAAAACTAATAATCTCCCAATTCATAAGTAATTCATGATATGAAGATTTGAAATGAATGTACAAAATGTTTTGTCAAAATATCAGAGATTATATTTTAACTGGAAGACTAATTGGACTGTCATTCAGTACAATAAATCTTCCATAGTAAACCTTCTCCTACATTTATAATGTCATAATAGAATGTATTATTTTATATACTTACTAATAACTAATGATAATATTAAAATAAAGTATAGCTTACTTCTAATTAATTCTTTATTAAAACAAATTTGGACACTCATTAAGCAAATTCAGAAACTACTCAATCACAATTATAAAGTCCAAATGCACAAAGTATATGAAATAATCCCTAGATATGAAAAGGACAAATATGATAATTTAAGTAGAAATCTGAATCAATATAAATAGACCCAGAAGACCAGAGTTGCTGCAATTAGTAGAAAGAAATCTTTAACATAGGCATGCAAACATATTCATTGTGATAAAATATTTACTTGAACAAAAACAATATTATTGAATTATTGAGAAGAAAACATAAAGCATGATAAAAATAACCAGGTAGAACATTTAAAATGAAAACTGTATAGAACATAAAATGTTTTCTTGAATATTCATCAATGGTTAAGATACCAGAGAAATGAGTACTTTTGATCATGCTGCCATAGAACTTAAGAAAAAAATAAAACACAGAGAGGAAAATGAAAAGAAGAATATTCAGTAATGTGTTGAACAACATGACATTGCCTACTTAACTACTACTAGAATATCACAAGAGATAATGGCATAATAAGTTTGTCATTTGGTAAACAAAGCAACAAGAACTTCAGCAAAAGAGAAGTTGAAAGGCAGAAAACTAATGATGTAAAATTCAGAGATCAAAAATGAATGATAAAGGTTATTTAAATGCTTAAAATCTGGGAAAGTTATATTCCCAATATAGAAAATATTTGTTAGAAATCATGATATCCAGATAAAATTAAGCAATATATGCAGATGAATGAGAAAAAAACATTCAGACTTGACATTCCATCATGAATTATAGGGGACCTGTTGGATTCTCTTGCTCTGAATGAAAAATTGGCTACTGGATTCCAAGGAAGGGTAAGCCATTGTTCACAGGTATGTAGCCATGGAATACCCACAACTACAAAGACTAGTCTCCAACTTGTGGTCACACAGATGATCTTGGTGAATCTCAGCAAGGTTCACAACAAGGTTAAACAACAAAAACAAAGACCTGAACACTTGAAAGAGAATTTTTAGGGGAAGGGGGACTTACTGGCAGCCTAAAAAGCAGTCAACAATTGTCAGGAGGAACGTGTCATAGTCATAGATTTCTGAAACATAAACTCCAAAGTAGAGCCTGAAGTTGAGAAGTTGAACACATGAAGATTCCAAACAATGGTTGTGCCACTTATTTCTCCATTTAAGACAGCAGTCCTCAACCTGTTGAATGCTATCACTTTAGAGGTGATATCAGGTATCTTACGTATTAAATATTTCCATTATGATTCATAACTGAAGTAAAATGATTGTGAGGAAATTACGGTGGAATAATTTTAAGTTTGGGATCACCAGAACATGAGGAACTTTATTAAAGGGTCACAGTGTTAGGAAGGTTGAGAATCACTGATGGAAAGAGTTCAGATATACACTGTTCTTTGACTTTCTTGTGGCTCTGTCTTCTAAAATCTTCTGCAGTGATTATACAATTTAATAATAAATCTAAAAAAATAAATTGAACACTTTGTTTTCAGCACAATTGGACAACCAAATTCAAACCTTCAAGATATTCTCTGGTTAGTTTTCTTGCCACCTTTCCTTGTATAAGGAGAAAGTCTCTAGGCATTTGTAATGACAAAATAACACAGCATATTCAGAAAATATTTTAGAAAACATCCTGTGTGGGATATTTCAGCTGCATCATTATATTTCCTTTCCATAGTCATTTCCAAATTGCTTGACGGGGTATAGGATAGAATCCGATCAAAATAGTGCACAAATAATAAATAAAATAATAATTAAAATAATTTTCCAATTACTACAATAAGCTTAACTTACCTAGCATGTACTGTGTGTGTGTGTGTGTGTGTGTGTGAGTGTGTATGCTACCAAAATATTTTCCATTTCTAATAAAGATAAAAAATTGGAATAACATGGTTCTATTTGAAATTTAAAAATTTATATGGTACATCATTTTCATCGAGAAATGTGCTATTTGAGTTGAGTATTATAGAAAATGCATTAGAAAAGTTACATATTTAGCATAGTTTGATATAAATATTAACTAGCTCAAATAACTTAAAGGTATAAAAAGGACGCATGAAAAACTGGAAATTATTTTGTAGCTATTAATGGAATAGTTACAGTGATTATAACTGTGCACTTTGTTCAGATGCCAGTGTTCCTAAAAGTCTGCTGTATAATAGTTAGATTCATACATAATAGCACTGTCTGTTTTTTTATTTATAAAATGATTAATTTAAGTATCATATTTAAACAATGATGAGAAAAATTATACATATAAGAAATGATTATTTTCTATGAGACTGTCTTTATATTATTCTGAGCAATGGGAGTGTAAGATAGATTAGATTAGCATTATTTAATGTCAAACAATGAATATAATCATCAACTGGAATTAAACCCTAGTCAAATTGAATCTTCCATTTAAAGAATGAGGGCTTAAAGTAAGAAGCCATTTTAACAGCTATAGTGTAAAATAACACAAGAGAAACAAAATCTAACACATATGAACAGCTTTATATTCCAGATTTCGTTCTTCAAACATTCAATGTGCTTATTTAACTTTAGATAAAAGTAGACATATTTATCTTATTATTTAAATAACCTGACAGTTATATGATGAATGTTAAGGACTTAAATCATGTGACTGTTATAAAAGAAAATTTATTGTGATTATATATAGGTATATATAAAATATATTTACATACATATATCTTATATCAATATATTTACTTACATTATAGCTCTATATTTTTCTCATGTTGTCTTTGCAATGCATGTTTCATTTAGAAATTTAGATTTCACTCTCATTTGTTAGAAAGGATGACTCCTAACAACTATCTGAAACTTAATTAAGGCAACTTTTATTAATGCTACATTTACAAAAATAATGGTTTACCACAATAAGTAGCCTCTAGCATTAAAAGAAATCACAATTAAGGATATTAATAGGCAATAACTGTCTTATGTGCTTAGCAATCAATATGTTCCCAAGTAAAATACTTGGATTGGAAAAATACAGTATAAAGTGTAATACTTAGGAAAATAAGAATATATTAAATACATACAACTGTGAGTTAGTGGAACACAAAAAGCATAAAAACCATGGGTTAAAAAATACTTCAACTTCTTTCCTCACAGATATGAACTTGCTCAGTTAGATTTACAAGATACTATACTACTTGCAGCAATTATCAAAGGTGTTGTTAGTCTTTCTCATTTAGGAGATTTATTGTTTTTATATAGGTAGGTACTGATATCTGTGGTTTAATTTTGTACCTACCAATTTTGCTTCCCAGTGGAATTTTTGTGGTCACTTATGAATATTGTCATATCATCTGCCAATAAAGATACTTTGTCTGCATTCTTTCCCACATGTATCTGGTTTACTACTAAGTGTGGCCTGACCATGGTAGGGACAGTGTGACAAGGTTCCCACTCATGGAACAGAGCCAACAGGACATGGGTTTCCATGTATATTGATGGTTTCTGTGGGTATAAGGCTTATTTGTATAATAATGTACATATCTTCACACTGCCAAGGTTAATAACTCCTTGATGATCACAGAGATTAGGAGTCCAGGAGGCAAGGGTGTGTCTAATGTCTCAGCAAAATGATAGAACCCTGTGCCCTTCAGTGCATCTCTTCAGGTTGTGGGAAAGAACATGGGAAACATGAATTCAAAAAGTACAATTTTCCACTATGCAAAATATAATGGCAATATCAATTATGTGAGAAGTTTAATGGACCTAGGAAAACAGGCAACTGTGCTACGAACCAGCTTGTTAGAAAGATACAAAAGCAGTCAGATACAAATGCAGGCAGATTTCTGTGTTCAAGGTCTGCCTGAGACATAGGGGTTTAAGTCTAGGCCCAGGTATGTTATGAATGGTCATATCAGGGTAGGGTCCCAGCAGGTAGCTTATTTTCTATGCTTAACAAAGGGAAGCAGATCTCTGAATTCTTTTGCAATGTTAAAAAAAATGTGTTTGTTGTCTCTAAGAATCAAGGGGCTAATGTCATGGGAGGCTGATTCATGGGATGCTAAGAAGGAAACCTTAAATAATCAATCAGAAAACATTTGATGACAAATTCAGATCAGATAATGAATACATTCATATGTAAACAAAAGGTTGGGTTTTGAACAGCAAGAGTTGAGCTAACCTGAAAATTTTTAGAATAGTAAAAGAAAGTTGCCTAGAATAAAACATGCACAGGGACAATAATAGGTATCCTCTGTAGGGCTGGGTTACTAGAAAGACACAGTTTAAATTTGCCTAGGCTGGCATTTGTGTTCTATTAGGGTTGCATATCTGTCTAGGCATAGATAAGCAAGTGCATCCTTTTACTGTCTGTGGGATTCTACTTATATGCTTACCTACCACCAAATACGCTTTCAAGCATCTACTCCAGAGAAATATCACATGCCCTCTTACACGTCTGTTTCAGCAAAATATCCTCTCTCAAGCCAGCTTCCAGAAAAAAATCACCACGTGACACAACTAAGTTTCCAAAGGAACCAGACATTTCTCCTTCAATTATTCTTATAAACATATATTGTGTTAAATGACTCTTAATGGTTAATCACTATATTGATGAATGCATGTATTTTTCAACCCTCTTTAGAGAAACTTAACTGTAGATGGTGGTTACCACAGGGGATGCAGATAATAAGTCACTGTGGAATGCTTAGTCCTAAAGGAAACATCTATATCAAAACTTTCTTCCAAATTCTCAGGGATAATTATAAAAAACAAAATGGAAATATTGTAATCACAAGAAGTAGTACATGGCTACATGGAAACTGTTTTCACAAGTAGAGCAGGTGTACATATGTGTTCATAGCATGTGCATAAGTATGCACAAACCCTGTACAAATCTAAGATAGACAACACTCCAGCCTGGAGAAGGGAATTATGCATGAAAACCCATCCATAACTGAAGGGCTACCAACAATTCTCTAACCTTTATTATCACATATCGATACCAAGTACTCAATTAGGAAGTAATATAATGATTTAATTAATTATGAGGAAATCATGCTTTAATGGCGTACTAAAAATAAGGTAAAACACTATAAATGAAGACCATAAAGTATCCCTTATTATGTCATAAATGCATCTTTATAGCTTATTGCATATGTGATAGAGAAGACTATGTGCAAAAGGAAAAAAAAATCAAAGACTTACTCTAGATATTTATCTATATCTTATTGCACAAATAAAGGTAAAAAAATCTCCATACAAGAAAATTACTTAATGGTAATATTATCTGAAATAAAGCAAGTCCTATTGAATTATAATAACATGAGAAGCTAGGTCACTCAAACTGTCCTGTTACAAAAGTTATGTGTAACTAACAACACTTTAGGTATTTAACATATTTTTAATTTTTTCTCCTAGAGAGGAAGTTATCAGTGACTATAACTAGAAATTATTTTCTATAATGTGGTAATATTTCAAGTCATTATTTCTAACATTAGAATGTTGTGCCACTTTACTCTTTCTTCCCAGGTAAATATAGGTGAAGAAATGAAATATTCCATCTTCTATTTCAATGAAACTGTTCAAATTTTCTACTGTTCATGACTGAAATTAGGCTAGAATATATTTCTATAAACTATCTCTGATTAAATTATTCACTAGGAAAGTGTCACCAACATATTTGGAACCTAAGGAGACAATTGAAATTTCTTTGTTCTTAAAGTTACTATGGACTGGGGTGTCAACTTTGTAAACAAAAGAAAAAGCATTGTGAATTAAAATTTCTACAGTAAAACTATACATCATGTTGTAGTATCTGCACTCACCTCTGTAAATACAATATGGTTGATTGCAAAGGGTATTTTTTTTTAATCTGGCCAGTATGTAAAGTGAATAGCTTTTAATGGAAATGGAAACAGCCATCAATCAGGTGTCTGAATGGATTTCCATTAAGAACACTCTTTTGAAATTAGTTACTTATATACAGTGGGTTTCCTTAATAAAAACTAACCTTTTCTGATTTGACAGAAATATTAGGGAACATATTTTAATACAAAATTGAAAAGCTAGACTGTACATTAATTTGTGAGAAATTAAATTATATGTTGTAGGTGTGTCTAATGTCATTACTGAACCATTTGGATGTTTTAATCAGCCACATGTTTCTGCTTCCATTTTGTTGCAGAAAACTCAAGTTCACAGAAGTGAATACCTTCCCATACTTAATAGTAAAGACAAAAATCCTATTTACAAATAGCATTTCAGATAAGCATTGCCTGTGGTAATGAAAAGAAACTTTGTGCAACACATGAATTTCCTTAAAAACAGATATGAAGATGTAATCTGGTCTCGAATAATATGGACAGTCAAAATAATGATATTTTAAGATAGGGAATGAATTAGCATAATAGTTTCAACTGGAATTTCAAGCTCCTTATGGCAGTCTTTTTTCTCTGAATAAACTTTAAGAAAATTACTACCAAGTAATAAGGTTTTAAACTTCTGATAAAATCATTTTCCATACCAAAAGTACATATAGGAATGCATATTATAGATTCTTTCAAAAATAAATGCCCAAGTGAGCTGTTGCAGCAGAACTTTTTTTTACAAGGTATATTGTTACTAAAATATGTAGAGGGCTGTTTTGATATTGATGCAACTGTTACCTCTATCTCTTTAGATCTCAATCCTTATTGCAGCATATCTTCTAGGTAGCATTCAGGTGAACATTCATTTCATATGAATATAGCAAAGTAGGTTATTTTTAAAATAAAAGCTAGATTCATTTTTTTCTCTTATTAATACATATGATAAATTGTGAAATAAGAATATTTAAATCTTCTGAATGTTGCATATGTTTTGGCTCCTGATTTAGCAAGGTTTTTGTATCACTTTTGTGGAAACAAATCATATGCAATATTCTTTTTTAAGCACTTGTTTATTGTTGCACCATGGTGACAAATCAAACATCAACTAGGATTTCAGGCTTAAGGCAATTTGGGACCAT
>NC_045030.1:49981380-49983976 GCF_008632895.1 Mastomys coucha | reverse complement strand
CACTCTTAATAAATCACATGTTCTATTTTTATTATTTTCTTAGAGAAGAGAACAAGAAATATTAAAGATTTTTTAAGTAAAACATATTAGAGTAATAAAAAATAGCCTACTTTTATGGTTAAATTATAAAGAAAAAAGAAGTCTATATACAGCCCGTTGAAGAGAACCAAGAAGTGCTAACAAACACATGTTGCTTTATCTATTAACAACTGTAGTAATTATCAGGCAAATAGTAATTTCTATCTATTTGTGATAATAGTTTAAATGCAGTTTTAATGTTTTACAATCATAGCAGTGCTATCAATATTGTGATTATATGAAAAACTTATATGAAAAACTTCAAAGTCCTAGGGATATTGATTTCATATTTCCTGAGGACAATGGCCAATAAGACTACTTGAGCCTTGATCTGGGTGAAGGTTTTCTCACCAATCACCTTGAGGGAATGAAGTTTCTCTTCATCTACAATCAACTGTGGGCTGATAACTGACAGTGAACTACACATGAAAATCAGGTACCCTTTTTGTAACAACGAAGCATTAGAAGTTTTGAGACATTTTTTCCTAATGTGTTTATCTGTATTAGCCTCTTATTCCATTTAAGAATCTTAGTTTGAGATACTTAATTTCATGCTGGAGACACATATATAGATCACTGTAACAAATTAAGGCAGGGGATGTGTTACAACTCACAATAAACTATGTTTTCCAACAATGATTCCCTGTTATTCATTGATAATTCATGATTTTCATGAAAAACATTATTCAGTGATACACATACAAAGAAAGCATAGTATATACAAAAAGCTACTTGCTATATTGATTAGATACTTGCTGCAAGAATATTTTTTATATTTGAACTAAGTCTAGATAAGATTCAATAACACATTTTAAATGAGAAGAAAATAAAGACAATAATATATTTTGGCTAGCTGTTTATAAATACAAAAATAAACACTAAGGAGATTCTGATATTGCAAATAAAGCTTCAAGAAGACAGTAGAATTCTATTATATGATTGCTATTGCAAATATCAGTTTTATATTTTCCTTTATAAACCATTGAGTTAAAACCTTTGTAAATGATTGATCCCTTTCCTTTATCTAGTTTTCAATATTAAAGTTTGACAATGGATCTTCATATAAGATTTTAAAATGAGCATTTTATGTTCATACATTTTAGTTAATATAAACATCAAGATGTTATATGAATACGTGATTAAAGTTCAGTAGTAAATCATAATAAAGTAATAAAAAGCAAAATCTTTGATACCTAGAGACCTTAAATTTTGATTATTGGCACTATATTTAAGTAGTAAATATAATTTTATTTAAAATACTACAAATTATATATCAGAATTGAGTTTTTTGCACATTTATTTTTTTAAAATCTTTATTTATTCAGGTATTTTGACCCAGAAAAACAAATATGTCTTTTCTCTCAAATAGGTACTTATATACAGTAACAAACATACTGAGAAAAAATTAAGATAATATCCAATTCACACCAACTTCAAAAAATGTCCAGAATAAAATAACCCAGTAAGAATAAGACTTTTACAAGGAAATCTTTGAAACTGAACAAAGAAATTACAAACATTACAGAATTCAAAGGTTTTCCATGTTCTTGGATTTGCAGAATTAAAATTGTGTAGGTAAATATTCTACTAGAGATAATTTATTAAATCAATATCCTACTTACCAAAAAGTTCAGTAACATTCTTTACAATATGGGAAATAATATTAAATTTTGTATGTAAACAAAAAAGACAATAGTGAACAGAGGCTCTCCAAAGCATAAAGAACTGAGCTGGTATTACATCTGACTCCAAATTATAAGCAACATTGCCAAAGATATGATAATATTGGTACCAACTTCTTTTGTAGTTATAGTTTCAACTGCTGTGATGAGACATCATGAACACAGAAACTCATATAGGAAACTATTTAATTAGGGAGAACTTAAAGTTCAGTGGTTTAGTCCATTACCATGATAGAATCATATCACAGAGGTAAACATATGCTAGAGAGGAAGCTGAGAGTTCTACATATGGGTCATCAAGCAGTAGGAAGAAAGGGTCTCTATAAATAGCCAGGGTTCATCTGACTCAATGTGTAGACCAAGCTGACCTCAAATTCATAAGTCACTTGACCATAATGATCCTCTCTCTCTCTCTTTCTCTCTCTCAATCTCTCTCTCTGTCTCTCTCTGTCACTCTCTGTCTCTCTCTCACACACACACAAATGCATATATATCATACACACTTGTACATATTCATACATACAACTTTGACTGGAGGGAATCAGCAGACACCTTATTTACAATTTACTTCAAAATACTGGGCATCCAGTTGGCAGAAATAATGAAATGGCTACCTAATTCAAAGTCATTCTTTGAAAAACTACATTAGATCATAGAACTATTCAATTCTAAACTTGAATGGCATCCTAAATCTTAAAAATAATACCCCAAGGCTCATATATACATAAACATGCTACAGGTATTTCTATTATTCTTACACAACTATATATTTTAGTACTTGAATTAATATATTGTATATATTTATAAACAGTTGGAAACACAAGAAACAAAAATAA
>NC_045030.1:49975167-49980944 GCF_008632895.1 Mastomys coucha | reverse complement strand
TGTGTGTGTGTGTATGTGTGTGTATGTGTGTGGTGTGTGTAGTGTATTGTGCCGAACACCATTTTCAACCCTCTGACATTATAAAACTCTGACTTGACTTTCTCTTTTCTCTTTTCAGATACTCATAGTCAGATAATGACACTAACATCTAATGAGTTTTATTCTGGCAGTGTACACTGATAAGTGCATACACAATTACTTGTAGATTTCAGAGTATATGTCCAGACAGAAGGGTTTTTTCTTTTTTTTTAAGATTTTAGTTAGTCTTTTGTGTAATTCAACTGGTATTCTGGCTTCAGAGAACTAAGATACCAAACTAAGATAGTAAGCACTGATTGTTTTACTGAAAGAAATTCATAGAAAGGCTTTTCATATTGAGTGGTTCTGTATCAAAGCAAATAAAAGCAACCCCAATGATTTAGTATGTCCATAGAGCTAACACATTGGTCAAATAATGAAAATTCTGTTGGCTTAATGGTTACCCTAAGGCCTGTTAGACTTCTTAAATGTCTCTAGACTGATAGATTTCATTGTTATTTGGGAAACATTATAAGTAAGGCCCATGGAGAGAAGACTGAAGAGAAAGGGGAAATACTCATATTTTAGTAATCTTACTAAGAGACCTTCATTTTTCTTGAATAAATGTTCCCTGTATAGTTACAAATGGTCACTTAGCATCTAGCGTTCTGAAAAAGCTGAATTTGAAGCTCACATTATTATTTTTATTACAGAGAAGTATGTTTTCAAAGGTTCATACTACCATTCAAGAAGTACGTCTCTCATCCTCTCATAAATCATTTATATCCCTGCTGCCCACTCAAACTACACTTACAGTATGTTCCCTACCCAATTGTCAAAGTTATTCTTTGAAAAACTATGTCACATCATTGACCTCTTCAACTCAAACTTGAATGACTTTTCCAAGTCTCAAAATAATACTTCAAGGATCACAATGTACATGACACTATGTTCTTATATTTTTCTACCTCTTTAAGTATATATTTTAATACTTGAACATTTTCTTAATAAGAGTTACACTGGTCTCTTTCTATTTGTTGAACATGTCAGGCATATTCTTGCCTGAGGGTCTTTGTCATTCATAGTCACTTTCCTTAGAATGGTTCTCTGATAACTGCAATGCTTATTTTACTACATCCTAGATGTTTCTTCTCAAATATGTCCTTATCAGAAATGGTTTCTTGACCACATATTTTACTATGTTTTTTATCCTTTAAAAATGTATATGAATATGAGACTCACTTTGCAAACTGATATATTCTTAATTTTAAAAAATAGTTTCTGGCATTTAGGAAATATTACCAAATATTTGTAGAATTAAAGTAGTATTTAAAGTTAATAGACTTTAAATCATTTATTGTATAATATTACATATTTATAATGAATATGTTTTTAAAATATAACACTTTTGTGATCTGGAATTGTCTATCATCATTTAAATTGCTTTTAACACATAGAAATTTTTCTAAAAGAAAAATAACTTATGTTAGACAATGAAAACACTAGGATCATTGGACAAATAGATATTACATGATTAAAAATTCATTCTTATAATAAAATCATGTTTGCCTTTCTTCTATATTAGACTATTAGAAGAAAATGTGTCAATATTTTCAATTGTATTAGATTTGACATAAATATGGTGTAACATGTCCTTAAATTCAGTTCAAAATTTAGAGAAAAATAATTGAAAGTCACCTTGTTGTTGTCACAATTTTAATTAATTCTCAGATTCTTTTACATGTAGATACACTACTGAATAAAAGACACTTTCATTTATTTACAACTACTTAGATATTTTTGCATAGATCACCAAGGAGTCATTCATTAATTAATTCCTGCATAAAGACTCATCAGAGTATACTTACATGTGCTACTTTATTTCAAAAAGTACAGAAAAATGTAATGAAATTGAATATGCTACTTCAGCTTGTAAAAGGGCTAGGTCACCTTAAAAAATCGTGTCTTCCTTTCCTCTTTATTTAAATAAGTTTTAAGCTGTGAAGAATATAGGTATTTAAGCAGTCACTTTGTAGAACTGTGGGATTGAAAATATAGTAAAATAAAGTGTAATATGTAGAAGACTGCTGAATCTATAATGAAAAAAGCTCATTCATTATTTTATTTTCAATGCTGTTATAGTATATAAAGTATATGAGTGGCAAGGGTGGATAGTGAAAAACTAGATGAGTGATGATTTTATGGCATAAAGACTTAAGTCTATAGAATCTATACTGAATATAATTGTGACCAAAGATAATTAAAACTTTTTGTGAAATATACATCTTAATTCACTGTGCTTTGGAAAAATGCTAAGTATTGTCTACAGTATCTTTATAACTTATCTAAATTGGTAATCAAAATTAACATATCAAATGTCTTTACAAAATACTTATCAATTTAAGAAAATTTTTATGCAGTATAATTAAATATGTAGAAATTTTTGGTTTTGTATTTCCTTTAAAGAAAACAAACAGATCAGTAGCTACAAACCTACATTCCGTTTCAAGGAATTTATTATTTTCTAACTTATTCTTTGACCTAAAATAATGACTCCTAAATTCAAGGACAGTATTTAATCATAAGCACTTCTCCAAATGCATAATTCTCCGTTAGGATGAGATACTAATTTTGAAATATGAATTAATTTCAGAAGACTATAAAAACTTTACCTAAAGTAAAATTCCTTTCTTTGGTATTATTTAAATAACTCAACATTATATTTTGTATTTAGCATACAATCATAAATCTAAAATAGCATAGCACTTGAAACATCATGAAACAGAAAATGCTGTTATTTGGGAATCAATGAATTGAAATTTCACTCTTACAGTCAAAGCACATAGGAGATAAAAGTGGTTGAGATTTTCAATGAGGAAATAAGGAAAACAAAACAAAAATATAAGATCTATGGCACTGAATTTCAATTTAGTAACAATCTCTTATATATAAACCTAAAGGAAAAGCTCATTGTAAGATGAGTGTTTCTTTTTCGATGGTTGAAAGACAGTAAAGAGAGAATACAAAATCCTTCTTTACAATTTTTAATTAATGCAAACTTTATATTATTTCCTTAGATAGGACTTAATTTGATATATACTTTTCAGTCCACCTAAAATTGTCTTGTGATAATGCAAGATCACCAGACAAGTTCTTTAAATGAAAGAGCATATGCACCCGCATGTATAATGTGTCTACATATTTACCCATAAATTCGTTTATGTGATAATGCTTAGAATTCCTGATGTGTGTACTATTATAAGTATAATGACAGGAAAATTGGGATATGCACAAAATAGATCAATGTTCTATAGTTTTTGGTAAACGTGATTAAACTCCCTATTTTTGTTCAGAGGAGGGAGAGAATATTTATTACTAGGACAAAACAGGGAAGTTTGAAGATCAAGAGAATATTCTGGTCTCATTTGATGACACATACACTGGTTCATCTTTTATAATACTTTAGAAAACTAGGAGTCTAGAGGCAAGATGGTCTAAGTAGTACATCATACAACATAAAATGCTGAGGTATTACTAGAACTCATAACAAGGGTTTTGTAATATATAGTAGTTTATATGAGTATAAAATCTTTATAAATTGGAATTATAATACTTATATTGTTGTTTTGAAACAGATTTTTGGAATCCTCGGAATATCTTTGAAAGTAATATATTGCATGAGGTCTTAGATCCCAGATGATCTTTTTCTTACCTTACAAGAGATGATGTTATGTCATGACCAGCATGGCTGTAGAAAAAAAAAAGAAACATGGAAAGTAGAGAAAAAAATCTGGGTTTATTACAGGAATGAGAAAATATATTTTTCTACTTTTTTTTTTATAATTTTTCAGCTAACTGCTAAAGATAATCTACAAGCAGGAGATTGAGCAAACAGTCTAAATTTAGCCTTTTATATTGAATTTTCAATTCATACCCCTGTACTTCAGGTCATATTTTACCCTATAGGACATTCCTCCTAGATACTACATTATATTGAAAGTTTTTCATAGTCATTTTAACTACATCTCAGTCAGGTTTTGTCTGAAAAACAAACTGTAGACCATTTGGACTTCAACAAGTTTATGGGTATGTGCCAATAAGATAACATTATATAGATAACAGAAAAAATATATAACATGGAAAAGAAATAAAGTATTATAAAAATGGATGGATATTCAATAATAAAAGTCAATAATCAAAACCAGCCCAGTATATTTAATAAAATATTCCCACATTCAGTAAAATTATTAAATGAAGGGGAAAATAAAATATGGGAAGCATGGTGAAGATTATGAATATGGAAAACAAGGTTAGAAAAATCTGTTACATTCACTTCTGTCAAAAAAGCTTATCACAATCACCAGTGTTCTGTTAACATTAGGCTAATGAGGCTCTTACCTCATTTTATACCCTAGAGAAGTTAAACTGTGCAGTTTCTGTGCTCGGTGCCCTAGAATAAATTTTCTGTTCAAGTGAGTAGTGAGACAATTAACCATGACAGGAAAAGAATTACAATTAAAACTCTCTTGCAAGTTTAGATGTGCAAGTCTAAGTTTTCTATAGGTAATTTAGACATTTTAAGATATTTTTGATGGTAATATTTAAATATTTGTACCCATTTATTTATTGGCATGTACTGGTGATTAATACTTATGAGTAATAGATAACATTTCCTTAGTTTTATTGCATACATTATATAAGCAGAGAGCTATGGAAAAATAAGAAGATAAACTTCTTAAAGAAAATTTAAATAGGCTTTCAGTTCTCTCCTCTGTATACAATAAAGTGTAAAAAGCCTTTTCTCACCTGTGGCTAATGTTTAATCTATCTATCAAAATAAAACACAATATAAACAGAAATTTAAAATTAATTTTAGAGAAGGTAAATGACAAATAGTAAGTGATAAGTTATGATACTAATGATTTAATACTAATAGTAATAACTGCCAATGCTGCTATGGATCAGCCTCAGCTTGGAGAGGGGATCTGAGGAAGGGGTGTTTGGGAGTTGTGAAAAATGGACTCACATTCAATCTGTGGGTACAAGTTGACAGCATGTGTTAGGCTCCAGACAGCTTTCTCTGGAGAGATCCTATTAGCTCATGCAGATAGCTCTTACAAAACAAGTCTAAGTTTATTATTTATATAGCAATCTAGTCATTTCCTTCAGGTTCCCTTTTGATTATCCCATGAAGAAGCATTCTATAACACTAACACCCCAATTCTCAGAAGAAAAAAAAGACAGCAAGCACCTTTTTCAAAATTGCAAAAGAACTCAGAGATCTACCTACCTCTGTAAGCACAGACAGAAACTTTAGCATGGTGGGAACCCATCCTCAAATTACCTTTTCAGGCTATACTCTTTTTGTCCTAAATGACCTTGAACTCAAGAAGTTACCTTCCTTTGTGAGCACAAACAATAAAACTAGCTGAATGGGATCTTACCCTGTGATAACTACTCCCCTAATCTCTTTACCTCTTCCTTTAATATCTTTCTGACAAGCTGGCTCATAGTACAGCTGCATTTGTTTTTTAGGTCCATGAATTCACTCATATAATTCATATGGAATCCTTATATTTTGCGTAGTGGAGAAATAATATATTCTTGAACTCATGTTTAAATCATTTATGATTTTGCTGAGATATTAGACATATTCTTACCTCTTGGACTTGTACTATCTCTGATTATCAAAGCATCATTAACCTTGATAGGAAGGATATTCCAAACTCTCTCTCTCTCTCTCTCTCTCTCTCTCTCTC
>NC_045030.1:49974267-49975096 GCF_008632895.1 Mastomys coucha | reverse complement strand
CACACACCTCACTCCCAGCAGTAACCTTTAACTCTCATGGAAGATTATGCCCTTCTGGCTCTGTTCAATGGGAAGGAAACCATATTACACCATCCCTTCCACATGGTCTTGCATGACTTAACAAATACAGTATTAAGAAATAATATACTACTCCATTTTTTTGCCACCTCTCTTCCATCTGACCTGTTGAGCCTGAAACAAACAGGTAACCTTTCCTTCCTCCACATGTTTTCCCTGCTTCTTTAGTCCTCTGGGCAAGTCAAGATGCCAAAAACAGCCTGTTAACCCAGGAGAACAACATATTCCAACCATCTCTCTGCCTACCCTAATCGTATCTGCAGCTCCTGAACCATACAAATGTGCAGATCTGGAAGCATAGATCACAAGGATACTTACCAGTAGCCTGCCACACCAAGAGCTTTGAAGTCAACTGCCCTCCTAATACCAACTACAACAGGATATCTGATGACTAAAGGTCCTTGAAAGATCAAAATCAACAAAAGCCACAGCAATGTGATGCCTTTAGAGCACAGCCACCCTTCTACAGCAAACCCTGGATATTCTAACACAACCAAAGTAGAGGAAAATGATTTGAAATCCAATCTTAATTGACAATTCTTTGTTTAGCTCTGTACCCCATTTTTAATAGGGTTATTTGTTTCTCTGGAGTCTAACTTCTTGAGTTCTTTGTATACCTTGGATATTAGCCCTCTATCAGATATAGGGTCAGTAAAGATCTTTTCCCAATTTGTTGGTTGCTGTTTTGTCCTATTGACAGTATATTTTGCCTTACAGAAGCTTTGCAACTTTATGAGGTCCCATTTGTCAA
>NC_045030.1:49948077-49954581 GCF_008632895.1 Mastomys coucha | reverse complement strand
AAATCTAAGGCTTAGAAGGTACAATAGAAGAAATTGTGATGTCAGTCAAAAAAAAAAATACAATGCTAAATCTAAAAATTTCCTGACACAAAACATCCAGAAAATATGGGATACCATAGAAAGACCTAACTTAAGAACAATGAGAATAGAAGGTGAAGAGCCACAGTTCCAAGGCCCAGAAAATATTTTTTAAAAAGTATAACTTTCTCTAAAGAAAGACATACCTGTAAACATATAAGTTTATAGAATACCAATTAGGCTGGACTAGAAAAGAATACCCTCCCAACACATAATAATGAAAATATAAAATCTACACAATAAAAAAGAATATTAACAGCAGCAAGGGGAAAAAACAACAGGTAATATACAAAGGCAGAGCTATTAGAATTACAATCAGAAGGACCCAGATATCCTTCAACAGAGGAATGGATACAGAAAATGTGGCACATTTATGCAATGGAGTACTACTCAGCTAATAAAAACAATGACTTCATGAAATTCACAGGCAAATGGATAGAGCTAGAAAATATCATCCTGAGTGAGGTAACCCAATCACAAAAGAACACAGATAGTATGCATTCATTGGCAAGTGGATATTAGCCAAAAGCTCAGAATAATCAAGATACAATTCACAGACCACATGAAGCTCAACCTGCAACCTCTAAAAATAAGAGGTGCCAACTAGACTAATTTATCCAGACAAATTCTCAATAATTATAGATGGAGAAAACTAGATATTTTAAGACATATTCAAATTCAAGGAATATGTATCCACAAATCCAAGTCTACAGAAAATACTAGAAGGAAAACTCAAATATATGAAGGATAACTATATTCATTAAAGCACAGGAAATAAGTAATTCCATACCAGGAAAAACAGGTACACACACACACACAAACACCACGCTAACAACACCAATATCAAAATTACAAGAAATAGCAATCACTTGTCATTGAAATTTCTCAATATCAGTGGAATGAATTCCCTAATAAAAAGACACAGGCTAATGGAATAGATGTGAAAACAGGATCTATCATTCTGCTGTGTACAAGAAAAACACCTAATCAATAAAAATCAACATTACATAAGAGCAAAGGGCTGAAAGAAAGTTTTCCAAGCAAATGGACCCAAGAAGCAAGCTGGAGTAGCCATTGTAGTATCTAATAAAATAGACTTTCAGGGAAAGTCATTTCAAAGTCATCAGAGGAGCAATTACCAAGATGATATCTCCATTCTAAACATCTATGCCCCAAATCCAAGGCCACCCACATTTGTAAAAGGAACATTGCTAAAGCATAAATTGCACATTGAACCCCGTGTTTTAGTAGGGGGAGACTTCAATACCCAGCTCTCACCAACCAACATGTCATCCAGAAAAAACCTAAAGAGATGTAATAAAACTAACAGACATTATGAACGAAATGGACCTAACAAAGACCTGTAGAATATTTCACCCAAACACAAGCACCCCATGTATTCTTCTTCATAATTGACCATATAATTGGTCAAAAAGCAAGCCTTAACAGATACAAGACCATTGAAACAATGCAATATATCTTTCTCAAACAACTATGGATTAAAGCTGGACTTCAACAACATGCATACCTGAATGCCTACTCACTCATGGAAATTGAACAAGAATCAATGGGGATGCCCTTAGCTGTGACTCACAGAATTAGTAATATGGAACCTGGCGAGGCTGCTTCCTGTGACCAGGCAAGAGCTCTGTTGGAGAGATAGGGACGACAGGAATATCTGTTCGCTTCTACATACTAATTTTAACTACACTGTTTGGGATTAAGAATGTGCACATAAGTTATGTCTGTATTCCAGACAGAGTGATTATGCTATTTCAGTTGGACCACATAGACCTAGAAGTTCTTTGTGAGGCAGTAGGATCTTTAAGCCCAAACAAGGGAACAACAAGTTATAACATATAATAAATATCAATAATAATAAAACAACAATGAATGTGGATAAACTATATACATATGAGTGTGTTTGTATGTATATATGTACAATGTATAATTTTGTGTATAGTAGGTATATTTTAGAGAAGTTTTAATCGCTCACGTGGCTGCTTTGGCAAGGAATCACATCCAAAGACCTTCTAGGTCTGTTTGATATGGTGAGAATGAATCACCTTTAATTCAAAACAATGAAGGTAAAGTTAGTTTTCAGAAGGAAGCAAGTGAATGCTAAATAACAAAACATAGAAGCTGAAAGAAAAGGAGAAAGACTTTTTTTAAAAAAATATATATTAGCAACTCTTATATTTGACCATAGCAGTATGCTACCAAATAAAAGTGTCTGGCAATAGAGTATGTTAGGATGTGGATCCACTGCATTTCATCAAATTCCTCAAAGTAATTTAGAGTAACAAATTTAGCAAAGGGAACAGCTATTAATAAAATATTCTACTATTCCATGCAAACAATATAATTACAGACTCCCAAGTTCCATTTGATCTAGTATATCATACCTTTTATTATAGTTTGCTTTTGGTCACTTTTATAGTCACCATGACCCATTTTTACAGAAACTTTATACTACTCAGAATACATCCTTTTCTTCCATTCCTTGTCTTGAACAACCCACACATTATTTTCTACTCTATCTCAGTCATAGTATTGATATGTTTAATTAAAAAAAAAAAACAACTCTTCTTTGAAAGTCTGGTAAAATTAATTCTGCACTAAAATCATCTTGCCCTGGGCTTTTTTGTTGTTGGTGGTTGTATGAATGTTAATGGGTGCTTATACTTCACTAGAGCTTATAGGTCTATTTACATTTGTTTGTCTGATTTAAATTTATTAAATAGTATCTATCAGTAAAATTATTCATTTCTTTTAGGTGTTCCCATTTGGTGGAGAACAGGTTTTTAAAGCATGTGCCTACGATTCTCTAGATGTCATTTTTGTTTGTTCCTAGACAAAAATGTATGGCCCCCTTTTTATTCCTGTTTTTGTCAGTTTGAATATCCACTCTGTCATTTAGTTAGTTTAGATGAAATTAACCTCAAAGTCTCCAAACAATTTATATTTACTGTTGAGTTGCAATCCTTTTAATTCAAATTTCACCTCCACAAAATGAATTTTCTCTTCCTACAGTAATATATTTCTAGGGACAAAACATGTCTGACTTGTAAAATATATTTAAATTTTCTTATGTTTTTGCTGGTACTACAATAGCTACTGTAATCATTTGTTGAGTGGTAAGAATGAACCAGCATTCAGAAAAGGGCTTTATCAATATCTCATAGTGTACTCCTAGAAATATTATAAGTTTAGCAATATGAATACTCTTATTTGATCTATTCATGCTGTTCATGAATTAAAATATACAACTATTTCAGAGTTTTATAAAACCTTCATTCTATTTTCCTTACTATGTTACTAACTTTTGTAATCAACAACGTATTTCCATTTCCTTTTGTGTTGCTTAAAATATTCTTCATTAATTAATTAACTTTCCATTCTAATCACAACCTCCTCTCTCTCCTTTCTCCTCCCAATCCCTCCTCCACCCATTCCTCCTGCCTTTATCCTCAGAAAAAGTAAAGCCTCCTATGGATATCAACCAGTCTTGGCATATCAATTTGAAGTAGGACTGGATGCATCTTCCTTTATTGAGGCTAGACTAGGCATCCAATTTATGAGAAAGGGATCCTAAGGCAGGCAACAGAGTCAGAGACAATGCTTGTTCCTGCTGTTAGGGGTTCCACATGAAGACCAGGCTGCATGTCTGAGCAGCCTAGGTCTGTCCTCTGAATGCTTTCTTGTTGGTAGTTCAGTTTTAGTATACCCCTATGGCCCAGATTAGTTAAGTCTGTAGGATTTCTTGTGCTGTCCTTGAACTTTCTGGCTCCTTCAACCTTCTATCCCTCATCTGCAGAAGATTCTCTAAGCTCATCTAATATTTGATTTGGAGTCTGTATCTGTTTCTATCAGTTGTTGGCTAAAGCCTTTCAGATAACAGTTATGCTAGATTCTTGTCTACAACTATAGCATAGTGTCATTAATAATGTCAAGTGTGGGCTCTCTCTCTCATGGCATAGGTTTCAGTTTGGGCCAGCCACTGGTTGCACATTTCCTCAATTTCTTTTCTTATTTTATCCCTGATCATGTTATATGTAGACAAAGTTATGGTTTCGAATTTTTTTGTCTAGGTTTGGTTTCCCATCCCACCACTGAAAGTCTTTTCTAGTTACAGGAGATGGCCTTCTCAGGCTTCATATCCCCTATTGCTAGGAGTCTTAACTAGGGTCAACTTCATATACTTCTAAGAGTTTCTATTGTCCCAGGATTCTAGATTTTCCTTGAGAATCCCCCCAAATCCATCTATTCCATTTCTTCATTATTTTAAAAATGAAAATACATTCTTTTTAATTTAACGTATATGAAGATATAACTAAATTTTAATTTTAATTTTTTAAAACAAACTTAAATATAATTTAAGGAACCTGAGCCATTTTATGAATATTTGTTCTTTTGTTGGTATAAAATTTTTAGAATTCTGTATATCTAATGAGTATTGATTCTTTGTAAAAAAACGAGGACTAAAAATATTTTATTCTATTGTAATAATTATCTCTTATTTGGGTAAAAGTTTCTTTTGCTGTATACTCTCTCCAGTTTGATGTCATGTCATTGTTGTTTAATTTACTTCTGTTTCTACGATTTGGGAGTCATATCCAAAGTAATTTTTCTTATATTTTCTTGGATCATTATTCATCTGTGAGTTTTATAGGTTAAGATATTCTATATATTATTTTAATGTATTCTTTTATAATTTTGTGTACATTAAATTAATCCATATAATTATATTTGTTTGAAGACATTATTCAGGGGTAAAAATGTAGGTATTTGGTAATAGTTTAAGTGAGAAAATACTAAAGAGCAAAATGCTTGAAACAAATAGGAAGCATTCCTTTGTAAATCTGTATCAGTACTATTGCAGACCATAATAAGTTATTGCTACTTAGTAACATCTAATGAGAAGTTTGAACATAAGCTGCTTATAAGTAGAAAGACATTTTTTTAGGAGTTCTCAAAATGATTTATTCTAGTTTTAATTATTCTAGTTTTAATGACAAGATTATTTTGTTGTGTCAACACAAAATAATTACATAGTTTTCAACAATATTCTCACTTTTTAAATATAGTCATTTAGCTAATTAACGACATTAAGGTAAAATGAGATTGGATTTTACTTGCCAATGTTATCAGTATTTCAGAAAATAGACACTTAGACATCTATGTAGCCCTCCTGTCTTAAGAGATGCCATATAACATTTCATAAAGAGTTAACTAGGAAAACCAATACAAGTATGTTCAAAACCTAGCAGGGCATCTTCTTGTTAATATTTGATATTATAGGTATGGAAGTAATCTCAATGATAACCTAAATCCTCCACAGTCCTAAACATCATATGTTACACATACTAAGTAAGAAAGTATGAGAGAGAAAGGATAAAGAACAGAAGATAGCTGAAAACCCACAGGAAAATATTATTTTATGTTTACTTGAAAACATGTAATATACATAAGTACATTTGAATACATATGTAAATATTTAAACAAAATTATACCATGTATGATGATAATAGTTCCATAAGAAACTATACACTAGTTTAAAAAATATTAAATATTTAATTAAATTATTCCACTTATTCCTTTAATATGTTCTTATTTGAATTGTGTAGATCTAGGGATTGGGAAACTCTCCTTGAATTGTTGGTAACAGGAGTCTAAGAGAATCCAAAAGCAGTATAGGTTATTCCAACTGTTCTTGGTTGCTTTCATAACCTTCAAGTTAAAATCCTATTGCTGAGGATTCTGCACAGTTGGAATGCAGTATTTGGAAGAATCAAGGTAATGAAAACCTGGAAGCCAATGAAGTCTAGCTCTTGTATTATCTAAATATGCTGTGCAAATTGTTAATACAGAAAAATAACAACCCTATTAACAAAGTCTATAAACAACCAAAAATGACATCTCAAGAAAAATATCCTCATGAGTACAACAATAGTATTTATAACTAAATACTACTAATTAGAGTTAAGTCCTGCTCAGCAGAAGGGAATTCATGACTGATACTGTAAATCTAAGCAACTACCTGTGGCTGATGATACCAAGGACCTTAGATGAGAATATAGTCTGCCAAGTACCCATCCCAGAGTAATTCTTAACTGTATTCTAAATATCTTATCTTATACATATTTATCAATGTAACTCTCACCCTTATCAAAGAAACATCTATGGCAGCAGATGGATAAAACTAGAACTAGAACTGTTCAAAATCTAGAACTGTTCAAACTATAGAAACAGACCAACCATAGGATGAACATCATCAATTGTTATATTTTCAATATAACCCCCTGTACCTATACAACACCCTATACTTAAGGCTCAGAGAATATAATGTAAGGGTGGGGAGAAATTGTAAAAGCCAAAGGATCAGGACATCAACTATAAGATAGTGTCTTTTACACGACAAGAAGT
>NC_045030.1:49944194-49948067 GCF_008632895.1 Mastomys coucha | reverse complement strand
GAAATGGGGAGAATGTGGAAGGGAAATGATGTAAATACAGAAATTGTATAAAATTCTCAAAAATAATTTGAAAGGGGCTAAAAAATTCATATTTTTATTAAAAGTCTCAAGTGAAAAATCATCTCATTGAAATAAAATTAGTGAATTTAGTTATATACATATACTCACTTTTTATTTTTATTTATCAATCCTTGTAACCACAAATCATTTCCTTTCTGCCTTAGATACCAACATGTATGAGTTTTGTGAGAAAGAGTTCAGTGCTTTGGAAATTCCATGGAATAGATATTATTTATAGATACTTTATGTTATGTATCATGCATATTATATTATATTATAATTTATAGATAAGTGCAAACACATGAAAGCTGACTTGGTGCACTGTGACATTGTCTCAGAAATCTCAAAGTAGTTGTTTTACATCTGACCTTAAAATGCATCAGGTTATATAATTCAAATACCTATTGGAAAAATGTTGGACCTCTTCCTTCCTGATAAAAAGGAAATAAAGTCTTTCCAATCTAAACAGTTCTTTCCTAACTCTAGTTGCTAAGTTATTATTGAAAAACAAGAGCTTGCCCAAGACTGCTTCAAATAATCCCTTGGGATTTTTTTGTTTGTTTGTTTTCTTTTAAATTTTTTCCCATGAGAATCTGTTTATTTTCTCAGAATAACTATCTTAGACAGGTTTCCATTGGTGTGAACAGACACCATGACCAAGGCAACTGTTATAGAAGAAAACATTTAATTGGGGCTGGTTTACAGTTTCAGAGCTTCATTCCATTATCATCATGGCAGGAAGCATGGAAGCATGCAGGTAGACCTGGTGCTGGAGGAACCAAGTGTTCTACATCTTGAACTGAAGGCAGATAGCAGGAGGATCTCTTCTGCCCTGGGTGGAGCTTGAGCATGGACCCCAAAGCCTACCTCAAAGTGACACAATTCAACATAGTCACAGCTCTTCCCACAAGGACACATCTCTTATTAGTGCAACTTCCTGTGGGCTAAGTGTTCATCCATATGAGTCTACGGGGCCTATTCAAACCACTCTAATAATCAATTGAGTTAACTTGCACATTTTTCTATGAAATGCAAAGGACCAAAGGAGCTAAAGGGGTTTGCAGTCCCATAGGAGGAATACAATATGAACTAACCAGTACACCCAGAGCTCCCAGGTACTAAACCACCAACCAAAGAGTACACATGGGAGGGAACTCATGGCTCCAGCAGCATATGGAGCAGAGGATGGCCTAGTTGGTCATCAGTGGGAGGAGAGGCCGTTGGTCCTGTGAAGGTTCTATGCTCCAGTATAGGGGAATTCCAGGGCCAGGAAGCAAGAGTGGGTGGGTTGGTGAATAGCAGGGGTGGGGAGTGGGGACAGGGAGTTTTCAGAGGGGAAAGCAGGAAAGTGTATAACATTTGATATGTAAATAAAGAAAATATCTAATTAAAAAGAAGAAAATGGGGAAACAGGGAAGAAATAGAGGGAGAGGTAGTAGGTAGTAGGATGTGGAGAAGGTGATCAAATACCATAAAGAAGACAGACTATGGTCACAGAATAAAATACAACATGTATAGATAAAGTTGATATCAACTGTCTTATTTTTCTGGTAGAAGAATCCTACTTTCCCTTGGCTTGGGCAAGATGTAAGTGATTGTTGATCCTGATCAAAGACAATGTAATAGAATATGAAGGACTGACTCTCAACAAGAGTGGACCGAAAAAAATAAAGGAATTAAGAACAGATAATACGAGAAATTTTGAGCAAGAAGACTATACAAATCTCTCTGGATATCCAAGACACCTGGCTGTGGCAAGAAGTATGAGTAGAATCAAGAGACTTTTGGTTGATTGATTTTGTTTCCATTAGGGTCTGTTTCTAACCCAAGAAATATTTCCATGTAGCAGAAGAAATTAATGGTGTAGGAAAAAAAGGGGGCTAATTTAAAGCAACATACCCTGAATGCAACAAATGTACCTAAAGCACAAAGAGGGGAAGGAAAAAACAACTAGCAAATGAGACTTTAAGCATCATCTGAAAAGACACAAAGCAATGGTGTATGGTGTGAGATGGGGTAGTGGTTCAGAGTGACTGATGGCAGGAAAATGGAGGTGATATTTCGTGCATTATTCCCTTAGAGTTTATTTTTAAATGAAGTATAAGCTGGAACCTGGTATTTGCATATGAGAGACAGTTTATTTTTAGAGAGGGGAGGAAAATAATCACATCTTAGGGATGAAGCTTCCAGGAGCAGTGCTAATAGACTATGTATGTGAACACAAGTTTTGTAGAATAGTCCAATGTCTTCGGCTGCCTAGAGACCACTGTTTCAATTTAGTAGACAATTGAATATCATTATATTTAGTGTTTTCCAATCTAATATATTAAAAGAAAAAGTTTAGGAAAGGCATTATAGTTTAGGGTCATAAAGTGCAGAGAAACTGGAATTATCTGAAGCCAGAATTTGCTATGACTCCCATATAATTATTTTTTAAGATTCATATTTATAAAAATAATGATAATTATTATTATTATCAATTTGTGTGTGTATATGTGTATATGAATGTTGGTACCCTCTGAGGTCAGAAGTAGATGTCAGATTCCTGGAATAGGAGGTAGCGAACTCGACTCCAGAACTGAACTCTGGTTCTTTACAGGAGAAACCAGCTCTCAAAATTGCTGATCCATTTCTCTGGTGCTGATTTCATGTAATTATTATTCTAATTACATCTTCCCTCTCCAAGACTGGGTCTTCCAAACCATAATATTTGGTAAGTTTTTTGCTATGTATGTAAGAATATTCAATGTTCTGGATGATTTTAGTAAAAGAATAGCCTGCTCTGAGTACTTGTGAAACTCAAAGCAATTGATAAAGAAAGAAAAAAAATAGGTCTTAATAGGATAGAAACAATGGATCTGTATCAGGATGGAGTGCATTAAATAGTTCCAAAAAATGGAATATTGCTTGGGGAAATGGAACTTTTAAATAATGACTTTACTGAAACATAAAGCTTAAGGTAGTTTGGTCCAGATGATTCCTCTGTATTACACAATATTACATTTTCAGTTGCATTCGTTAATTCTATTTAAGGTCTCCAAGCAAAAAAAGACAAATCTTGTTCAGTATAAAATCACTTAAAGAACGTTCTTGAAGGAGCATAGGTCAGATATACATGCAATTATGAAGCTTTACAATTCTTGGAATTGTATGAACTTACATGGTTAGTTTTATGACCCCAGTTTCAAAAAGTCAAGTACACTGAAAAGCATAATGTAAAGAGTTTATTTATCCTGAGCATGTCAGGTAGACTATTCATAAAACCTTTAGAGGACTACACAAATACTATTTACTTCAACCAGCTTCTGGGAGTTGAAATACTGCTCAGTGGTTATTGGTACTTATAAATGGCAGCTTACTCCAACTCTGTGAACTCCAGCATATCAGTCATTTCTTCCAGATTTCTATAGCTACAGTTTTGAAAACAGTAAGGAAGTTATTCAAAAGACGAAAGATCGAACTACCATACAATCCATCCACCTCTCTTCTAGAAATATATCCCTAGGAAATAAAGTCAGTACACTGCCCCAGACCCAGTCATATACACATGCATATCATACTTCAAAATAAAATCTGTTTTTTAAAAAATAAAATATTTTAAAGAAAGCACAGAGATTTCTTAAAAACCCTACATAATTCTACATAAATGCTGTCAAATTTATGTTTTTGGTAAAGTATATTTTAGTATATTTTGAGTCATTTCAAATATATAAAATGGTCTTGTTGGTCTTTGACATGGGAACAGTTTTTAAGGGAGTTATTCATGTCCTTCTTAAGTTCCTCTATCAGCATTGTGAGATATGATTTAAGATC
>NC_045030.1:49895429-49944183 GCF_008632895.1 Mastomys coucha | reverse complement strand
AGGGGAAACTGGGAATGGAGAAATTGACATGTAAATAAAGAAAATATCTAATAAAAAAAGAGGGGAACCAATTACCCACGGGGGAAAAAGTGAGTAATTAAATTATTCCCATATATTTATATACACTAACATATGTATGAATAATTTCAACTTAGAATTGGACCTTGCCAAAGTTTGACTAGTGGAACTTACCACAATGATTTGACCATACTAAAAATTATTTTAGTAGATAATGATAATACATTAATTTACTAATGTACTACGTACCTGCTATATATGAGAGGTGAATAAGCAGGTTTCTACCCCTTTGAAACGTCTAAATTATTAGTGATGAATTACATGGAACATAATTATTTGAATTCAATTGTTAGAAGGATAAGAGAATTAGAATGTGTCTATAAAGCTGAAGGAATAGTAATGATAATAATATATAATAATGATACAGAGGGTAAAGTATCCCAGAATATACTTTGTAGGCATTAAATACTATAATGTCTTGAAATAGGAATTTCTAGGCAATCTTGCATTTGACTTATATTAGAATTCTTGGAGAAGTCATCTGTGGCTACAGGAGATAATTGTATGTAGGAAAAATTTATATTTTAAGAATGTATGTGAATCTCTAACCCACTTTAGGAAACATTAGGGGTAAGTCAGAACTGGCAAATAACAGGGAACAAAAAATGAATATCAATATGTATAAATAAAAACACTAATACATATATGTTGTTTCTGGAGGGAACTAATAAAAATATATTTACTTATTTATATACAGAAAGAAGAATATTTATTTGAACCATTTAAAGTTTGAGGCTAAAAGCATTTGTGCAACCCAAAGCCCTAGCTGATGAAGTAAGAGAAACCCTTGAATGTATGAATTAACTGCCAGCTGTTTGAAACCCTTATATATACATATATGCATTCATAAATAAATTTTTGCTAACAGAATTTATGTAGTTTCTAACAAAAAAAACCAAAAACCAAAAAACCAAAAAACAAAAACAAAAGACAAAAAAACAAAACAAACAAACAAGCAAACAAACAAAAAACCCCAGTCTAACTACTAATATTATCCCATTGGAATAAGACTATTTATTTTTGATTAAATATTCATATCATTGCTAATTGCTGCATTATTCCTCTTCCCCTAATTCCTCTTACTTTTCTCATATAAGTTAATTAGTTTTCAAATTTTGAAAGTTCTATGAAAATATGTGCCAAGTTATCATTTCTTTCTGTGTATTACATAGATTTAGCAGCTTCAACCATATATTGCATAAAGGCTCATCCACAATAAAAGAAACAACTTCTTTTACCTTATAAAAAAATGTCATTAAAGAGTCTTCTTTCAATGAAGAAGCTTTAATTCCAGGAATACAGAAACAGATTCATTTTGTCACAATAAAGCATTTGTGTTGTATTTATTACTGTCATGTTACAGTAAGTTTATTATCTTTCTTTTTTATTATTTGAAGGAAGTATTTTTTCACTCTTCTCTAGTATATTATATCCAAACTATGTCTTCCCTTCCTATCCCCTCTGAAGTCTCTTCCTCAAACCTCCACTCTCTTCAACGTCCACCCTTCCTCTGCCTCTCCTCAGAATAGACCAGGTGTCTCAGAGATATCAACCAAACACTGCATAACAAGCTACAATAAGAGAGGGACCTACCAACAAATCAAGGTTAGATAAGGCAACCCAGTAGGATGAAAATGGTCCCACAACTAGGCAAAAGTGTCAGGGATAGCTCTGTTCCTACTTTTAGGACTCCTACATGAACGTGACCATAACATGTGCATAGCATCTAGGTATGACTCCTATAGGCTCCCTGATCTCTATAAGTCCCCATGAGTTCCAGTTGTTACTATGGGTTGTATTCTCATGGTGTGTTCCTGATACTTCTGGTTCCTCATATCCTTTACTCCCTCTACTGTGCAGGACTTCCTGAGATCTGCTTAATGTTTACCTTGATTGTCTGTATCTGCTACAGTCCCTTGCAGGATGAAGTTTCTCTGGTGTCTTTGATGATAACACTACCAGGCTCTAGTTTCAGAATACTATGCAGGCAAGAATGTAACTATAGATGAAACATTTTGTATCTGGTTTAGAGGACAAAGTGGTAGCATACAGAAAGGGAAGTAATTTTCAGTAACTCTGACAGAGAGCTAATAGTCAAAATATCTAAAGAATTCAGGAAACTAGACATAAACAAGTTAAACAATACAATTAAAAAATGGTTTACCCAGCTAAACAGATAATTCTCAACAAAGGAATCTCAAATGGCCAAAACACTTAAGCCTTATATAGCTGTCTCCTGAGAGGCTCTGCCAGTGCCTGACAAATACTGAAGTGGATGCTCACAGCCATCCATTTGACTGAGCACAGGGTCCCCAATGAAGGAGCTAGAGAAAAGACCCAAGGAGATGAAGGGGTTTGCAGCCCCATAGAAGGAACAACAATATGAACTAACTAGTACCCTCAAAGCTCTCAGGGACTAAACCACCAACCAAAGATTACACATGGTGAGACTCAGGGCTCCAGCTGCATATATAGCAGGGGATGGCCTAGTTGATTATCAATGGGAGGAGAGGTCCTTGGTCCTGTGAAGGCTCTATGCCCCAGTGTAGGGGAATGCCAGGGCCAGGATGTGGGAGAGGGTGGGTTGGTGAGCAGGAGGTGGGGAGGTGATAATGGATATTTTAGAGGGGAAACCAGGAAAAGGGAGAACATTTGAAATGTAAGTAAAGAACATATCTAATTTTAAAAAGAATGAAAAATATTCAATGTTCTTAGCCATAAGAAAATTGCAACTCAAAATGGCTCTGAGATTTCATCATACACACTTTAAAATGGGTAAGAAACAAAAGCACACATGATACCACATGCTGGTGAGGATGTAAAGCAAGGAGAATGCTCCTCAACTACTGGTGGGAGTGAAAATTTGTACAACCACTTTGAAAGTCAATATGGTAACGACTCAGAAAATTAGAAAGTGATCTACATAAAGAATCAGCTGTACCACTTCTGGGCATATATGCAAAGCATGCTCTATCCTACCACAAGAACACTTAGTTAACTATGTTCATAGCAGTTTTATTCATAATGATCAGAAACTAGAAATAACTTAGATGTCTCTCAACTGGAAAATGGATAATGAAAAAGTGGTACATTTATACAATGGAGTATGACTCTACTGCTAAAAGTAATGAAATCAGGAAATTTGCAGGCAAACTGGTGGAACTAGAAAAAAATCATCCTAAGTGAGGTAACCCATAAACCTCACACAATGACAAACATGGTATGTTTTCACGTACAAATGGATATTAGCTGTGAAGTAAAAGGCAAAGATACTATAGGCCATAGAGCCAGAGATGCTTGAGGGGCATGCATGGTTCTCCCTGGGAAGAAGAAACAGAACAGATTTCACAGGTGGACTGGTGGAAAGCTGGGGTTGCAAACAGGACAAATTAGATTGGAGAAGGGAAGGAGAAAATACTGGGAGAAATGACTGGAATTTGGAGGCATTTCAGGAGCAAGGTGGAAAGCTAATACAATGCAAAGTCCATGGAATCTAAGAAAGTAACTCTAGACAAAGGTCCCTAGTAATGGGGGACACAAAGACTGAACTGGCCATCTTCTGTAACCAGGCAAGGTTTCAAATTGGGGTGTTTGAAAACAATAAAATATTAAAATATCTTTCATTATATCCAAAAACTATTCTATCAAAAGCCTTAATCCTTTCTAGAACCAATTGATATATAGGTCCTAGGCTCTAAGTGAGAACCTACTATTAATATTATGTTAAACTGAAGTTATATATTAAACTTATTCTTAATTAGTTTCTATTAATTTTATAGATTAATACATCTCCTAACCCTCATCAAAATAATTTTTATTTCCAGTAGGTTATGATGAGTAGAGAGACATACAGCTGTCCAAGATGCAGAGTATAGAGATTATTAACTACACTTTCTTAAAATGAATACAATTACTGATTCAACCTCTAAGGGTCAGGTATCATCAGAGAAGAGCAATAGAAAGAGTTTGTAAAGGCATGGGCAATTATGAAAGAGTGTCTTCTAGAGATAACATGACAGCTGCACATAATGAACTCAGAGTTGTTGCCACAACAGGCACAAGACCTACCAAAACATAAGTCAGAACAACTCAGAATGAACAAGGATGGTAGGTATTAAAGTCCTCCTTCTAAACAAATTAGCAAATGATAAGTAATAGGATTTCTAGAGTTAAATTTTATTGTTAGAGTGTGGCCTCTGGTAGTTTTTCCAATCCAAAGGATGTTCACACATCTAAAAGCATATGAGTAGCATGAATTTGAATTTATATATTAAGAAAAAAAAGCACACACATTTGGGTATGTATAGAAAAATTTGGGTATGTGAGGAATCAAGGGAGGGAGATGAATATGATCAAATATATATTGTATGAATTTTTTTCAAAGAACTAACAAACATAAAAAAATCTCTCAAGTTTTAGTGATCTTGAAATTGTAAAACAAAAATGTAAGGTTTTTTACATATATGTGACATCAAAATTAAACAAAGATGAAATAAATAAATTTTTTTGTTTTGTTTTGTTTGAGACAGGGTTTCTCTGTGTAGCTCTGGCTATCCTGGAACTCACTCTGTAGACCAGGCTGGCCTCAAACTCAGAAATCTGCCTGCCTCTGCCTCCCAAGTGCTGGGATTAAAGGCGTGAGCCACCACTGCCCAGTAAAATAAGTAATTTAGGCAGAACTATATTGCTATTAATTAGTGAGACAGAATCATTGATTAAATATATTCTGAGTAAAACCATTCTAAGCCTAGATAGATTCTGCTATATTTCAACATACCTTCAATGATGGAGTAACTGTTGATTCTCAAACTACGCCAGAACATAATAAAGATAAATAACTCTTCTTATAAAGCTTGTATTATCCTTATACCCATATCACATACTGTCTCAACAACAATTACAGCAGTAGCAACAGCAATAGCAACAACAACAACAGAACTCCACTCCAGTTTTTTGGGAATTCACATGAAAACCAAGCAGCACATCTGTTACATATATGGTAGGGTCCTATGTCCAACCCATGGTCACTCCTTAGGTGGTGGTTCATTCTCTGGTAGTCCCCAAGGATCTTAGTTGGTTGACCCTGATGGTTTTCTTGTTGGTTCCTGTGTCTTTTGGGTCTATCAATACTTTCCCCAGCTCTTCCACAAGATTCTTTTTGCTTTGTCTAATGTTTGACTGTTTGCATAATTTGCTGCATGAAGACTCTCAGAGGACAGTTATATTAGGCTCCTGTCTGTAAGCATAACAGAGTAATGTTAATAATGTCACTTTTTGGTTCTTTCTCATGGGTGGCATTCATGGTATATACTCACTTATAAGTGGATGTTAGTCATAAAGTACAGGATAACCATACTATAATCCACAGACCCCAAAAATCCAAATAACAGGAAGAGCCCAAGGGAGGATGCTTGAATTTCACTCAGATGCAAAAACAAAATGATCATTGAAGGTTGCTGGAGGAAGAGAACTGGGTGGAAGAGGGGATGGGGCAGGGAATGGGTCAGAGGTATCAGGTTTAGAAAGAGTTAGGGCATATGCAGGGGGCAAAGCTGCAGGGGTCATATCTCTTAAGACTTGCTAGATATCCAGGATCAGGAGTCTATGGGGTTGATTCTACCTGCAACTTCTAGCAGTAAGAGATGTGGTAACTGAAGTAAACACTTCTTGTAGTCAGATGGAGGCATAAGGGTACCCCCACACACAAAAAACCTTCAACCCAAAATGTATCCTGCCTACAAGGTGTGTAGGGAAAAAGATGGAGCAGTGATGGAGAGAATAGCCAACAAAGGACTGGTTCTATTTACTTACTTACTTACTTACTTACTGACTTATTTACTTACTTACTTACTTACTTACTTACTAACTTATTTACTTACTTACTTATGGTACATACTGAGTTTCAAGGAAAAAGATGGAGCAGTGATGGAGGGACTAGCCAACAAAGGACTGGTTCTATTTACTTACTTACTTACTTACTTACTTACTTACTTACTTACTTACTTACTGACTTACTTACTGACTTACTTACTTACTTACTTACGGTACATACTGAGTTTCAAGGAAAAAGACGGAGCAATGATGGGAAGAATAGTCAACAAAGGACTGGTTCTATTTACTTACTTACTTACTTACTTACTTACATTAGATACTGAGTTTCTGTGTAGTCCTTTGGCTGTCCTGCAACTAACTCTGCAGACTAACCAGCCCTCAAACTTACAAAGATTCACTTTCCTCTGCCTCCCAAGGGCTGAGATTAAAGGCATGCACCATTACTATCACCTAGCTAGAGCTCAGTTAAGTTTTAAAATGTAGAAAATTTAAAATGCTTATGGGAAGGAATATGGGTGTGTTTGATTAAAACACATTACATGTGAGTATCAAAATTTGCAAAAACAAAATACCACAATCATAAAAATAATATAAAAGACAATATTTAAAAATGTTTCTGCATCATCTAATGAAAATATGGTATAAAGTAAAGTTACCATATATACTAAATAAGTGAAATTGTTCTGAAGTTCCTGTTTTTGGTTGCGTCCTTGTGTGGTTTAGGTATCAGAGTAATTGTGGCTTCATATAACTAGTGAAGTGGTGTTCCTTCTGTTTCTATTTTATAGAAAAGCTTGAAGCAAATTGGAATAAGGTCATCCTTGAAGGTCTGGAAGAATTCTGCACTAAATCCATGTGGCCCTGTGCTTTTTTTGGTTGGGAGGTTTTTAATGACTTCTTCTATATCCTTGTGTGATAAAGGCCTGTTTAGATAGTTTACCTGCTCTTGATTTAAGTTTGGTATGTGCCATCTGTCTAGAAAACCATCCATTTCATCTAGATTTTCCTGTTTTGTTGAGTACAGACTTATATAGTAGGATCTGGTGATTTTTTTTTTAATTTTCTCCATTTCTGTTGTTATGTCTCCCTTTTCATCTCTGATTTTATTAATTTGGATATGGCCTCTTGGTCCTATAGTTAGTTTGGATAGGGGGTTATCTGTCTTGTTGATTCTCTCAAAGAACTAAGTTTTGTATTTTGCTGATTCTTTGTATTCTTTGTTTCTATTTGGTTGATTTCAGCCCTTAGTTTGACTATTTCCTGAGTCCTACTCTTCGTGGGTGAACTTGCTTCTTTTTGTTCTAGAGCTTCCATGTAAAATTGTGCTGTTAAGTTGTTAGTGTAAGATCCCTTCAGTTTCTTTACCTGGGCACTTAGTGCTATGAACTTTCCTCTTAGCACTGTTTTCATTGTGTCCCATAAGTTCAGGTAAGATGTGCCAACATGATTTCCTATGCTCATGGATTGGCAGAATTAACATAGTAAAAATGCCCATCTTACCAAAGGCAATCTATAGATGCAATACAATCCCCATCAAAATCCCAACACAATCCTTCAAAGACATGGAAAGAGGAATTCTCAAATTTATCTGGAAAGGCAAAAACATTAAAAAATAAAACAAAATATAAAACAAAAACAAAAAAAACAAACAAAATAGCTAAAATAGTTCTTAACAAGAAAAGAATAGCTGGGGGAATCCCCATTCCTGACCTCAAGCTTTACTACAGAGCAACAGTGATAAAAACTACATGGTATTGGCACAGAGACAGACACATTGATCAATGGAATAGAATTCAAGACCGAGGAATAAAACCACACACTTATGGGCACTTGACCTTTGACAAAGACACCAAAAATATACAATGGAAAAAGAAAAACATCTTCAATAAATGGTGCTGGTATAACTGACTCTCTCTATGTAGAAAACTGAAAATAGACCCATATTTGTCACCTGTACAAAGCACAAGAACAAGTAGACCAAGGACCACAACACAAAACCATATACACTGAATCTAATAAAAGAGAAAGTGGGAAAGAGACATGAACTCATTGTCACAGGGGAAAATTTCCTAAACAGAACTCCAATGGCTCATGCCATAAGATTAAGAATTGATAAATGGGACCTCATGATACTGGAAAGCTTCTGTAAGGCAAAGAACATAGTCAATAAGACAAATCAGCAACCTACAGATTGAGAAAAAATCTTCACTAACCCCACATCCAACCCCAAATCTAACCCCAAATCCAACCCCATCTAATAGATGGCTAATATCCCATATATATAGAACTCAAGAAGTTAATCAATAAAAACCAAAACAACCCAATCAATAAATAAGGCATATAGAACTAACTTGAGAACACACAAGTGAAGACTCTCAAATTGCAGAGTAGCATCTAAAGAAATGTTCAAAGTCCTTAGTGATTAGAGAAATGCAAATCAAAATGACCCTGAGAATCCTTCTACCTTACACCAACTAGAATGGCTAAGATCAAAACATCAGGTGAAAACACATATTGGACAGGATTAGGAGAAAGAGGAATACTCCACCACAGCTGGTAGGATTGCAAACTGTTACAACTACTCAGGAAATGAATCTGGAGATTCCTCAGAAAATTGAAAATAGATCTACCTGAAGACCCAACTATACTATGCTTGGGAATATACCTAAAAGATGCTCCACCATACCACAGGGCCACACATTCCACTATGTTCATAGCAGCCCAATTTGTGGTAGCTAGAAACTGAAAACAACCTAGATGCCCCACAACACAAGAATGGATACAGAAAATGTGGTTAATTTACACAATGGAATACTACTCAGCTATTAAGAAGGACATCCTGAGTTCTACAGTCAAATGGATGGAACTAGAAAATATCATCCTGAGTGAAGCAACTCAGACCCAAAAGAACATGCATGGTATGTACTCACTAATAAGTAGATATTAGCCAGAAAAAAAAAAAAAAAAAAAACAGGAAACACAAGGTACAGTCCATAGAACTCAAAAAGGTCAACAAGCTAAAGTGCTCAAGTGAGGACACCTCAGTCCCACTTGGGAGAGAGAAATATATCACAAGTGGGGAGTTAGGAAGGGACCTTGGAGGAAAAATTTACATGGAGGGGGAGTAGGGGGAGAGGGGAACCTGATCTGGTATTGGGTGAAGGAAAAGGACTGAAGCCCTGAGGGCCAGCATAAAGAATATAAACAGGCAACTTCAAGAAATAGGAGGTTGGGGGGATCCTCCAGAATGTACCAGAGACCTGGGAGGTGAGAGACTCTCAGGACTCAAAGGGAGGAACCTTAGATGAAATGCCCAACATTAGGGAGAGTGAACTTATAGAGCCCACCTCCAGCAGGAAGACAGGATATCAAGTGAGGGATGGGGTTGCCATCTCACAGACACATCTCTGACTGTCTGAAAGAACTACAGGGATGGAAATGGAGAGGACCCTGAGAAGAAGTAGGTTCCTTGACAAGCACAAAGTGGGATCAAACTCAAAGGGTGGTCCCAAGGGCTGACACTATTACTGAGGCTATGGAGTGTTCACAAAAAGGGACCTAGCATGACAGCACTCCAGAAGACCCAATAAGCAGCTGAAAGAGTCAGATGCAGATATTTTCACCCAACCAATGGCAGAAGCTGCTAAACCCTGTGGTTGAACTAGGGAAAAGTTAAAAGAAGCTGAGGAGGGCAATCCTGTAGGAGGATCAGCAGTTTCTTCTGTATTTCTTTAAGGGAGTTGCATATGTCCTTCTTAAAGTCCTCTATCATCAACATGATATTTAATTTTAAATTAGAGTCTCACTTTTCTGGTGTGTTGGGGTATCCAGTGTTTGCCTAGGAGTAAGATCTGGGTTCTGATTGTACCAAATAACTTTGGTTTCTGTTTCTTTTGTTCTTGCCCTTGCCTCTTGCCATCTGGTTTTCTCTGGTGTTAGCTGGCATTGCTGCCTCTGATGGTGGCTTGTCTCTCCTCTAAGCCTGTTTGTCAGCACTCCTAGGAGACCAGTTCTCTTCAGAAGGAATTTGAGTATGGAAAGCTGTGGCACAGGGTCAACTTCAGGGCACCGATGGAAACTGGAAATATTCTGTCCCCAGATATTCATTGGTTCCTGTGTCTTGGAGGCTCTGGTCAGGTCCCTCTTGGGCCAGGGATTTGAGTAGAAGTGGTGGTCTTACCTGGGCTACCAGGTGTGTTAGTACTCTTGGGAGTCCAGCTCACTCCCAATGTGGCCTGGGTATGGAGAGCTGTGGCACAGAGTTAGCTCCAGGCCCAGATGGAAACCAGAAGGATCTGTTCCAGGCTGCTCCTTGGTTCCTGTTTCCATAGGTTGCTGTTGTATACCAATACTAAGTGGCTAATCACAGCTATGGAAGATAGCTTATAGATGTCTTATAGACAATAACAGTTATTGTCAGATATATTATAAGTATCTGAAGAAGAGAATTTCATTCTGTATTAAACACACCTAGAAAAACTAAATTAATGAGCAGTTATCTGTGTTACTATGCTGAGTTTGTAATATAGTTTAACATATAACATAGAAATGTTACAAAGAATGTTTGGAAGAAAATCTATGAGACATAGTAGATAATTTGGAAATTGTAAGATGATCATTTTAAATCAAGAACATTAACCAGAGAACAAATATGTATATGCAGGTGAATGATTTCATACTGAATCTAGTCAATCAATTTTACTTGGAGTCAATGAACACTAGAAAGTAATTTATACTGCTGTTCATCTATATTTAAGAAATATCATTGTTCTAGAATTAGCTATTTTGGTAATGCAGATATAAGAGGACCAGCAGTCTCAATTAATCTGGACACCCAAGATCTCACAAACACTGGACCACCAAACAGACAGCATACACTAGCTGATATGAGGCTCACAACACACATACAGTAGAGGACTTTCTGGGTCTGTTTATTCAGAGATGATGCACCTAGCCCTCAAGAGACTGGAGGCTCCAGGGAGTTTAGAGGTCAAGTGGGGTAGGACGTGGAGGCATCAACATGGAGACAGGGGTTTGGGAAGGAGGTCTGGGATATGGACCAGTATGAGGGTAGATTGTGGGTGGGAGCAGGGAATGGAATAAGGAAGGTAAAAATTAAATTCATTTACATATCTATCTATCTATCTATCTACACTAAATTTTGAAAAACATTCCACAGAGAATAGATATTTAACTAATAAATAATATAGGAAATGATGGTAATTAGTATCTACCTGGTCTTTCCTTGATGACTGACATACTTACAACAAAATTGAGGACATATATAATGTAAAGCTTACATGGTAATTCCTGTAAAATTAAAAGTTTACATCTCAAATTTTATACATGGGGTTAAAAAAAAGAAACAACAAACTAAAATGAAATATATGAACATGAAAGATATGTAACAAATTCTTATGTGGAACATGTATAACAAGTAAGAGGTCTATTGTTTCAACATGTAAAGCATTAAACTGATAAAATAAAATAGGACTAGTCTCAGATAAAATTAAGAATACAGTTGTTAGTAAAAATTTGAATAGATTGCTAAAGTTCAGGGGTAATAAAATAGTAAATATGTTAAGAATGATAATATACTAAATTAATATACATATAAATAATAAAATAAATGAAATAAAATTAAAAATATATGAGCTGGTGAATAAATAGTTTTTTTTTAAATGAAACATATATCTATTAAATAGTGTTGTGGTCAGCATCCTTAGACCAACAAAGAAGTGCTAATTAAATGTGTTCTGAGGTTTCATCTCACCATATAAACTGCTGAGAGAAAACAGAGATTCTTTGAAAATCTGAAAATAATATTTTTTTAGATAAATCTAAAATTAGAACTATCAGACCTAAGACCCAGGACCACTATTCTGAAGTATCTATTTAAAAGAATATAAGCATAGTTCAACATATTTGAATCCATGTTTATTGATTCCTTCACTATGCAAAACATCTAAATAGTACAATCAGCCTAATTTCATGAAACTAAAGACTTGTGAAATTGACAAGTGTAGAAAATTGATTAGAATTTGAAACCATTATGTTAAGTATCCTGCAATTTTCTCTCATATGTGAAATTGATATATGTACAGATATTTTAATATTTATATTATTTCTTCTGTATATACATATGTGCATGTATTTGTGTGTGTATGAGTATGTTTCTCTATGTATTCTATGTCTGGAACAACAATTGTATGTAAGAAGAGGAAGTTGAGATAGAAAAATATAGAGAGAAATTAATACATGTGAGAATAAACAGAATTATGGCAAAAAGAAGTGATGGAAAGAAATCAGCAGGATAGGGATGTTTTTTCTCTTAAAAATTAATTAATTAATTAATTAATTTTTTTACATTCCAAATGCTGCTCCCCTCAGGCTAGTGAGTAAAATATGATCACATATTAGAGAAGAGCCTTAAGTAAACTCTTTGTGATATTAGAATTATTTTCTGGTAAAGAAAGGTTATAGAATATTACAAAATTATACCACTCTACTTTTATGAAATATGTTTTTAATGCATATCCATACCATGCTTATAAATGGATTGGTTGATTTTTTAAGATATTGTGTTTTTTGTAAATTAACTCAATAAATCTAGACTTCAAAGTGATTCTAATTTGTTTGTATAGTATGCATGTACTTTCTTCCTAACACATATTAAAATTTCCTGTCTAGATTTTCATACTAGTGAAAAATATTATTCAAGGTAATGGTATAGGAAGAACTTATCTCATAAATGATGACTGAGTTTCATAACAGATGAGTATTAAATGTAACATTAAAGGATACTCTGCACCAAAAATAATGCATTACCAGGGCAATTTCATACACATAAAACAAAATGTAAGAAAAGGCAAAAATATGAGTATGAAAAACAGAAGTTACTAATACAATTTATAAGAAATATCTAGTAGTAAATTTGAAGTGTTCATGATAAATATAGATAAAATGATTGCCATTTATGTTGGAAGAGATAAATGGAGTTTAATTGCTTTGGAGAAAGTTTTAAGATACTACCTAGAATCAGAGTTTGAAAAATCAGAAATTATATTTACACTCTTTACTAAGTGCTAAAATAATTGGAAAATTTATGTTTTGCTAGCAAATGGATTTAGATCACAAATATATAATTTAATAAGAAAGAATGAAATTATAAAAGTAACAAGATATAATATGGAAAAATAGAAATTTTAACAAAATGAGAGGTTTAAAGTAATTAAATTAGTTGTAAAATACTAAGAGGAGCCAAATGACAGATTAAGATTTCTAAATTCCATTAAAATAAAAACATGGAAAACAAATGAGTAAATAACACAGAATACTGCTTAAATTATAGCTCTCATCCCTCATAAGAGAATTTCTCTTTACAGTAGATAGTGGTTCACAAATGGGTTCATAATTGGACAAATTCAGACATTAAGACATTCAGTCACTATGAAATGGTCACACTCATATATAACATCTTTATCATATATCTCCCCACCTTAACCCAAATATCAGAGAAAATCACAGAAGAGTGAGCAGAAGGAATTAAGAGCCAAAGAACAGGTCGGATCAGGTAAATTAATGTCATCTTGGCACAGCAAGGAGGCTATAGTCATGATCTCACAGAAGCTATGGTTACCTGCAAAGATCATATAATAGATTGAACTAATTAACATTCAGGCATGGAGAGCCAGACATCACAGGAGCCACTATCCACTACCCTTAGTTGATAAGTTTATGAAAATTGATGGCTTCTGGTAAAGGGAGAGATGTTTTCCTATAATATAGTACCCAGTATTTTGGCCATGCTTCATAGATGTACAATAACCCTATACCACTGTGTGTGTGGAGGTACTATCAGTGGTAGATATGATACAAAAATATTATATGTATACACACACTCATACACACACACACACACACACACACACATACAAACTGGTATATAAAAATACCAAAGAATTAACTTAAAATTAGAAAATATATCTTAAACTGAATTGAACACTTCAAATATAGGAATGAAGAAAATGATATGCTATTTAAAGAAAGACCTCAACAAAGATAGTATGTAACTGCCACTTAACATAAAAGCACTACTACAGTAGCTGTCTTATTTATAATAGCCAGAAGCTGGAAAGCCCAGATATCCTGCAACAGAAGAATGGATACAGAAAATGTGGCACATTTACACAACGGAGTACTACTCAGCTATTAAAATAGATGAATTCATGAAATTCTTAGGCAAATATTTTTCTCTCTGGTGACTTTCTAAGGAAGGACCAGCCAGGAGACACAGGCCTCAGAAGTGGCAGGGCAGCTGAGACAGGATCCTTTCTACCTCCATCTATAACTAGGAAGGAAGGCAGATCCACAGTCCTCTCTACACCTTTATCACAGGTGGAGAGCTTGTCTCCAAGGAGTGCTCTGACCCCAGGACTCAGGAGGGACATCTGATCAACAGCCCTCTGCACAATGGTCTTACCAGAGGAGAGCTTATCTCCCAGAAGTCCTGACACAGGCTTACAGATTCACAGGAGGAACAAGCTCCAGCCAGAGACAGAAAAAACATCTAGCACCAGAGATCAACAGATTGCAAAAGGCAAACGCAAGTATCTTATCAACAGAAACCAAGACTACTTGGCATCATCAGAACCTAGTACTCCCACCAAAGTAAGTCCTGGATTCCCCAAAACACCAGAAAAGCAAGATTTGGATCTAAAAATCATACCTCATGATGGTGATAGAGGAATTTAAGAAGGACATAAATAACTCCCTTAAAGACATACAGGAGAACACAGGTAAACAGGTACAAGTGCTTAAAGAAGAAACACAAAAATCCCTTAAAGAATTGCAGGAAAGTACAACTAAACAGGTGAGTGAATTGAAGAAAATAATCCAGGACCTAAAAATGGAAGTAGAAACAGTTATGAAATCACAGAGAGACAACTCTTGAGATAGAAAACCTAGGAAGGAATTCAGGAGCCATAGATGCAAGCATCACCAACAGAATACAAGAGATAGAAGAGAGAATCTCAGGTGCAGAAGATACCATAGGAAACATTGACACAATAGTCAAAGAAAATACAAAATGCAAAATGTTCTTAAATTGAAACATCCAGGAAATCCAGGACACAATGAGAAGACCAAACCTAAGGATAATATGTATGGAAGAGAGTGAAGATTTACAACTTAAAGAACCAGTAAATATCTTCAACAAAATTATAGAAGAAAACTTCCCTAACATAAAAAACAGATGCCCATGAACATACAATAAGCCTATAGAACTCCAAATAGTTTGGACCTGAAAAGAACAGGACAAAATGGCAACCAATATATTGGGAAAAGTTCTTTACTAATACTATATCTGATAGAGGGCTAATATCCAATATATACAAAGAACTCAAGAAGTTGGACTCCAGAGAAACAAATAAACCTAATAAAAATGGGGTGCAGAGCTAAACAAGAATTCTCAACTGAGGAATAACAAATGGCTGAGAAGCACATAAAGAAAAGTTCAACATCTTTCATCATCAGGGAAATGCAAATCAAAACAACCTTGAGATTCCATCTCACACCAGTAAGAATGGCTAAGATAAAACCTCAGGTGACAGCAGATGCTGGTGAAGTTGTAGAGAAAGAGGAACACTCCTTCATTGCTGGTGGGATTGCAAGATGGTACAACCACTCTGGAAATCAGTTTGGTGGTTCCTCAGGAAATTGGATATAGTAGTACTTTGAGGATCCAGCTATACCACTCCTGGGCATATACCCAGAAGATCCTTCAACATGTAATAAGGACACAAGCTCCACCATGTTCATAGCAGCCTTATTTATAGCAGCCAGAAACTGGAAATAACACAGATATCCCTCAACAGAGGAGTGGATACAGAAAATGTGGTACATCTACACAATGGAGTACTACTCATCTATTAAAAACAATAAATTTATGAGATTATTAGAAAAATGGATGGAATTGGAGAATATCATCCTGAGGGAGGTAATCCAATCACAAAAGAACACACATGGTATATACTCTCTGATAAGTGGTTATTAGCCCCGAAGATCAGAATACACAAAATACAGTCCACAAACTACAAGAAACTCAAGACTAAGGAAAACTAAAGTGTGTATATGTCGTTCCTTCTTAAAAGGGGCAAAAAATACCCATGGAATGAGTTGCAGAGACAAAGTATGGAAAAGAGACTGAAGGAAGGACAATCCAGAGACTGCTCCACCTGGGAATCCTTCCCATATTCAGTCATCAAATCCAATGAAGGATGAAAGGATCTAAGAAGCTGAAGGGTTTGCAGTCCCCTAGGAAGAACTACAATAGGAACTAACTAGTACCCTCAGAGTTCCCAGGGACTAAACCACCAACCAAAGAGTACACATGTTGGGACTAATGGCTCTAGCAACATATGTAGCAGAGGTTGGCCTAATCGGTCATCAATGGGAGGAGAGGCCCTTGGCCCTGTGAAGGTTCTATGCCCTAGTGTAGGGGAATGCCAGGTCCAGAAATCAGGAGAGGGTGGGTTGGTGAGCAGGGGGAGGGGGGAGGAAACAGGGTTTATTTTTTCTTTTCTTTTTCCTCTTTTTTTCTTTCTTTCAGAGGGGAACTGGGAAAGGAGATATCATATGACATGTAAAAAGATAATCTAATAAAATATCTAATAAAAGAAGAAATTCTTAGGCACATGGATGGAACAAGAAAATATCATCCTGAGTGTGGTAACTCAAACACAACAGAATATATATGGTATATATTCACTCATATGTATATCATATACACTTATAAGTAGATATTAGCCCAGAAGCTCCAAACAACCAAGATACAATTCATAGACCACATGCAGCTCAAGAAGAAGGAAGACCAAAGTGTATCAACTTCGGTCCTTCTTAGAAGGGGGAACAAAATACTCACAGGAGGAAATACGGAGAAGAGTGGAGCAGAGACTGAAGGAAAGGCCATCCAGAGATTGCTCCACCTGTGGGTCCATCCCACAAACAGACACCAAACACAGACACTATTGTGGATGCCAACAAGTACTTGTTGTTGACAAGAGCCTGACATAGCAATCTCCTGAAAGTCTCTTTTCAGAGCCTGGGAAATACAGAGGAAGATGCCTACAGTCAACAATTGGACTGATCATGGGGTCTTCAATGGAGGAATTAAGAGGACTGAAGGAGCTGAAGGGGTTTGCATAGGTAGGAAGAATAATAATGTCAACCAACCATACCTCCCATAGCTCCCAGGAACTAAACCATCAACCAAGGAGTATATATGGTGGGACTAATGGCTCCAGACTCATATGTAGCAGAGGATGGCCTTATAGGACACCAGTGAGAGGAGCAGCCCTTGGTCCTTTGAAGGCTAGATGCTCCAGTGTAGGAGAATGCCAGGTCTGGGAAGTGGGAGTGTGGGGCGACACCCTCATAGAAGTAGGGGGAGGGAGGATTAATTAGGGGGTTTCTGGAGGGGAAAGCAAGAAAGATCATAACATCTGAAATGTAAATAAATAAAATATCCAATAAAAGATTGATACCATAAAAAACACTACTACATAAAATATATCTGAATTATCAATATTTTACTTAAGAAATGTAGGCCAATTTGTTCCGAGGAGATGGATCATTAAATTAAAATCTTACTGCATAAATCTGAAGATGCATATTTAAATGCCCAGATTCCATGTAAATGATTAGCATAGGATCTAAGACACATGTATTTCCTCAGCACCCACACAGGAAGGTGATAGGCAGGAACAGGAGCTACTCTGTTTGTTTACTGGCCAACTATCCTTGATGTCTCAACAACTAAAGCCATATATTGTTAAAGTAATTTGTTTCCCCTGGTGTAAATGTCATCTCAGAGACTTATTGACTCTGCTAACCCAGGGCTAGTTCTGGGAGCTTCTAGCCTCAGTACAACCTAAACTTAAGCCTAGAATGTTTTCAGCCTCTGAGAGAGCTAAGCCTTTCTTGTTCAGCAGAACTATGGCTGCCTGGTCAACTCAGCTGTTATGGCCCAAATTTCTTTCCACATTGACTGATTCAATTTGGCTTCTCTCTTGCCTCTGACATTTTCCTCTGATTGGCCTCAAACTAATGCTGGTTATCTGTTCTAATGTTCTAGCTCCTTTTCCTTCTCTGGCTTGTTCTGTTTTCACCTGTGTTTAGGTTGTTTCACTTCAACATGTCTCTGTAAAATTCTCCCAGTAGAACTACCTTCTCTTTTTTTTCTCTCTGTGCTCTCTTAAGTATTGTCCCTTTCTTCTCTCTTTTCTTGAGAGTTGGGCATATCCTATTCTGTCCAATCTTTTTCTGATTTTTTGATTTGTCTGCCACTCAATTAGATGTTACTTTCAAACATGGGTTCTTTCTTCTAAAAAGGATCTTTACCTATGTTATCTGTGATTAAAGGTGTGTACTACTGTCATGTTTGTATTCCAGCCAAAGAAATTAAAGATATATGTTAAGGGATGAACCACAGCACAACTAAAAATAAATATTTCCAATATCTAATACAATCCCAGGGTTCACAATGTTGTCAAATATCTTTCAACAAGACTCTTATTAAACACATTGGAAGGTGAGAGCTAACTCTCGAGTTTTTCTACTGACCTCCACAATGTTCTGTGGCACATTCATGGTCATATTCATGGTCTTTGTCTCCTTCAGTTGGTGTCTGTGTCTGTCTGTTGCCTCCATTTCCCATGATACATACACTTTCTAGCCATTATTCAAGTGGCCCATGAACTGCAACTTTCAGAATTAAGCATTTTTTTTCTGTATACACTTGTAAATAGTTGTTAAACTCATGGAAATATTAAGAACATATTGAGACAACATGGTACAGTTGTAAGAGGAAAACAAGGAAAATAAAGAACAGTGATTACCTGAAAATTGTTTAACAAAAGGGAGAAAAAATTAAGGAAAAAATTAAAAAAGAAACAAAGTATAAACAAATAAAGAGGTGAAAACTACTAAAAATAAGTAAAACTTTGGGGAATGAAACAGTGATTGACAGGAGAAAGGAAAAAAATGTATTTTGAAAACTTCTAAACGAGGCTTAATGATAAATGTTTTGAAGTTGATGAGCAGACTGAATCACACTTTATTCTCAACTTGGTAAATAGGAGAGAAACTGTTAAATTGGCAGTAATTATCTGAGATTCTTTAATTTATTAACAAGAGAATAAATAATAACCTTGCTAATTTCATGCACAGCATGGGATATGGAGTCAAATCCTCAGATAGAGACTCAGTTGTTAATTTCAAGGTCCATTGGATATGGTGAAACTCAAAACAACAAAAATTCACAAAAAAAACAATGACAATCTATTGAAGAAGAGAAATAACTATTATAAAGAAAAGTTTTAAAAATCAATGCAGAGGTTCTATCAATTTGTTTTCATTTTCTCTTCTATAATATACAATGTTCATATATATTCAACTTCTAGTAAATAGGTGTATATAATATTTAAGTATGAGTAATTAAACTAGAATTTCCTTTCTATTCTTTATTATTACATGTTTTATTTGTAATATTAAATATATACTCAAGATTACAATCTTTGAAATTTCAGTTGTAATATATTTATTTATATGTACCATGCATGTGTTATACAAGCTGATTTTCACACAAGTGTCTATTGTCTGTTGAGCATATTTCTCCTGTATTTCCATTCACATACTTACTGTAGTTTTTGGACAATGTTTTGCTATTTTCACCAGTCTAACATCCACAAGACTTTTGTCTCAATGTGGGCCTTGGAATTTCAAGTGCTGGCTAGTATGTCTTATTTTTATTACTTAACATAACTTCATATAAGATTACTTATCTAGTACATCTACCCAAAATACATAATCTGACTCTTAGAAAAGAAACAAAACTGAGGGACATTTCCTGTAAAAATTGGCTCATAAATATTGGTAGGGTGAGAAATAAAAACAGGGATAAAGTGTTATCGAGTTACATAGAGCAATTTTTCCAGCAAACAAATATAATATATACAAAGTTTAATTTAGTAATAAGGTATAGTTTTGAGATGCTTGAGTGTTATACAGTCATAACAGGCTCCAGACTGCAATATCCTTTTAGGACAAAGTCTTTGAATAAAATACATTATTGGAACAATGAAAGTTGAAAGATAAAACACAAAAAAAGAGCAGATAATTTCATGTTAGCAGAAATAATTTTCTTAAATTTCGTGGAATTTTTTTATTTTGTCAAGAGGATATATTTCTCCTTCATTTATGAAGCATAGTTTTGCTAAATGTAGTTAATGTCCCTAATTTTAGAAGAATTTAAAAATATCTTTGTCACTCTGTTTACCCTTTTTGTGTCAGAGGAATTATTTTTCCTTTATTTAAATTTTCACTATGAAATACTTCTCTGTTTCTGACTTATTTTATTACTTTCTCGGTTTGTGTTCAGATTTCAGATTTTGTTTGATAAATTAAGTCTGTCTGGCTTTTGTATACATTTTGTCCTATTCAGATTTGAAGGGTTGTCAGCTATCATTTATTTGACTACTATTCTAATTTATTTATATATTTTCTATCTTTGATAAATTTTTCTAAATATCACTAAAGCACTCAAAGTTCTGAGTTTTTGCTTTCATACATTTATTAATTTGTTCTTAGTTCCTAGTTCCTCCATTCAATTTGTTTAGTTAAATTCTCTGTTTCCAGCATTTAAGCTATTTGTAATTACTTAGACAAGTATGTTTTTATGGTCACTTTTGAAGCTTATTAAGTATTTCAAGCTAGAAATATAGCTTAGACAAGATGGCAGTTGACTTTCTTTGGAATTCAAGGTAATTTTTTATAGTACTAGATTGAAATGTCATTGGGTTTGGTTGTGTGTGTGTGTGTGTGTGTGTGTGTGTGTGTGTGTGTGTGTGGTGTATGTTCATATGTGAGTGCAGATTCATGTACCCATGCACGTGCCTAGAAGTCTGAGGACAGCATCAAATATTCTGATCTATTATCTATCACTTTCTACCTTATTCAGGTTGTCTCACTGAATATGAACCTAGGCTGGTGGTCAGGAGCTCCCATAATAATCTTGTCATGGTATTCCCACAGCAGTGGTGGTATAGGCACATGTTTAAGTCTTCCACATTTTTGTGTTTTCTTTATTATAATGTGTTTTCTGGAGATTTACCCTCAAGGGCTCATGTTTATATCCATGGTCAACAACTGATCCTACCCAGAGCTAGCTTTCCCACCTGGAATTCGCAGTTTGTTGATTGATTGACTCTTGATGTCAGTGTTTTGAAGTTGTATTTTAACATTTTTGTTATTGCCCTGGGCAAATAAATTAGAGATTGTACTTTAATCTTCAATTTCAGCAAATAGCAGTACTATTAGTGTTACAGATATCCTGCTACTATCTTGGAGTTTGCTTTTCCAATAATTCAATGTTCAGAAACTGGAGTGTTTGCTACTTTTTTATTTTTATTTTTTTAATTAGATGTTTTCTTTATTTACAATATCTCCTTTCCCAGATTCCCCTCCAAAATAAAATAAAATAAAATATCCAAAAACTAAAACAATCCCTTGTTCCCTTCTCTCTCCCCCTGCTCACCACCCCACCCTCTCCTACTTCCTGGCTCTGTCATTCCCCTACACTGGGATATAGAACCTTCACAGGGCCAAGGGCCTCTCTTCCCGTTGATGATCGACTTTGCAATCCTCTGTTATACACATGCTGCTGGAGCCATGAGTCCCACCATGTGTACTCCTTGCTTGGTGGTTTAGTCCCTAGGAGCTCTGAGGGTACTAGTTAGTTCATATAATTGTTCATCCCAAGGGGATGCAAACCCTTCAGCTCCTTGGGTCCTTTTTCTAGCTCCTTCATTGGGGATCCTGTACTCAGTCCAATGGATGGCTGTGAGCCTCTACTTCTGTATTAGTTGGGCACTGTCAGGGCCTCTCAGGAGACAGCTATCTCAGGCTCAGGTCATCCAGCACTTGCTGGCATCCACAATAGTGTCTAGATTTGATGACTGAATATGGGAAGGATTCCCAGGTGGAGCAGTCTCTGAACAGTCCTTCCTTAATTTACACTGGTCTCTTTGGGTAGGAACTGCAGGAATGATCCTGTAAAGCCCATGGTACTCTATATGCAGTACTTTGTGGTTAAAAAACTTTTTGACTTCTAGCTTTTCAGTAACTTTCAATGGGTAAAGGCACGTATTTCAACACAGTAGAGAATAAGAAAAATTCTCCCCTTATTTTATTACTATTAAACTCCTGCTGTGGAATCCTTGTGCTTGAATTATGATTCTCTGATGTTGTAAGATTCTTGTTAAGTTTATAGGAGGTTGTAGTATTATTTGGATGACATGATTAATTTGATTAAATTTTAATTTGATAATAAATATCATGAATGTTTTTTAAATTAACTCCATTTATGCATCAACTCTACCCGTTTCTTGAGATTTTTTTGTCTTTTTAAACCATTAATTCTCATTTCCTTAGTTATTTTTCTGTATGAATCTATTTTCTAAAGAGAGACAGTTAATAGGGATATGTGGAAGATGTAGGAAGAATGTAGTATGAAATTTCTTAATAAAAATGAAATAAAATAAAGTGGTAGCAAACCAAATTATAATTGACAGATTTAGGGGGATTAGAGTTTACTCTTAAATGGACAATTTAATGACAGTATGAACAGTGCTTATAAATACATATAACTGTAGGTAGAGACAATCATTAAGCTTCAACTAGAATATGTAGAAATTATATGCATTCCTCCACAAACTGTATGGTACACACTAAATCTTTATTCATTTACAATTCATTAAAATGTCAATGTGTTTACTTCATGTAAAAATAGCAACATAAAGGAAAGCAGCATCCAAATATCAATATCATATGTTCAGACAGTTGAAGATAGTGTTGAATAGTTACATCAGGTGAGTGACAGTGAATACAGACATGGACAAAAGCAAATATTGCATCATTGAGACGTTTTTGTAATCTTCAAAAGGGTATGTTTTAACCTTAAGAAATTCACTACTTAAAGTATCTATATGAGAATGATGCAATTTCATATGAGGAACTGTGAATGTGGAAGACAGAATACAGAAATACATAGTTTATAAAAAGGGGGAATGTTATTTTGTCAGTAGAACTATGCAAGAGCAATTGCCTATGCTAATTTAAATATAATACATTTAGAGAAAATGATGGATACAAAAATATTTAAAATATAATAAATAGTGCTTAATTATGAGTTTAATCTAATGACCAACGGAAGAGAAAGCTACTCAAAAAGCTCCTGATTTTCTGAACTGTGTATATAGAGGGTAGGGATATTCTTCTCTTAGAAACTAATGTCTTTTCCATTTGTGCTTTTTTCATCCTGAAAAATCTTATCCTACTTTAAGACACTTTGGAAATAGTTCATAATAGATTACTTTTATTATTTGTATTTTATCCATTGTCCTGCATATTTCCTGCATTATTACTTTTATATCACATTTCATTTTCAATTTTATATAGAATTGTGTTGCATGTCTATTTCAAATATAATTTATTATTTTCCAAAATAGAAACTAGACATTTTGAAAGCAGGTTGAATCCTTAACACAATTATACTCAGTGAAGAAATATCTATTAAATTTTTAATGAATGAATGAATTAATAAGTAAATTAGACATGATCACTTGGAAGTAGTAATAAAATATGCATTTGTTATCAAATAATATTGTAAGTATACATTAAATAGTGATACATGGAAGCAGTTGGCACATAACATATACACAGATATACATAGAAATGATAGTATTCTTGCATTGGCCTTGAATGGAAGAAATATTAGTCCCTCAAGAAGTTTGTTTCTCTGGACAATTCCTTTATTATTCTGGCTTAAATGGGATATATCAAGTTTACGCTTAGAAAGAAACAATATACTCTATGTAATCTCTAAATTTAATGTGTTATTCGACTTTCTGCTTCACTAAGGGGCCTGACAGGATATTTGTACAATAAAAATCTTTGTGTTTTAGGTTGTGTCTTGGGAAATTCATAAGTGATGTTAGCTCTTTCTTTTATTATGAATTCTGGTTAAAACATATAAATATGTCTATAATGGGACAATGAAGAAGTTAAGAAGGAATGAAGAAAAGGGAGAAAAGGAGAGAGAGAAAGAGAGAGAAAATTACTTCTATTGGATGACTACTATTGCATATTTAACAGCACTCACAATACCACTGCTTTGTAAACTAATATTTTACAAATAAACAAATTATAGCACCTATCTTAATTTTAACAAAAACAAGGGATAAGTGAGAAAGTTCTTTACCATTAGTCACATGCATACCTTAACCTTATTTTTTTGTGTCTTAAGTACTGCTTAAGTCTGTTTCTGTTGTAGACACAGACTTTTCCTGTGGAAACACAGTCTTCTTATGTCCACTCACCCTAGGAATGGAGCTCATGATGCATCAAAGTAAAGACACCCACCAGAAGTCAAACTTGGTGAACCAATGGTTTTTACTGAGGTTACTTATAGGAATGTGCTTGAGGGGTTATTTGCAGGATTAGAAATGTTTCAAACACAGCTGAATCGACAAAGCCCACCCTAGCTCACAAATGCTAGAAACCTAGAAAACACTGCACAAACTTTAAGCAGCTAGACAGCTTGGAAAGTCAAATTTCCAGGTGGCTTGGTTACTCTGAGCTTCATTTAGATAGCTCAACTGATTTTTGTTTCTACTAATCGGTTTGACTGTTTTTTGCTTCCTTCAGGTGGTTTGGATCCTCAGAGCTGGATTTTGGTTGCTTGGTTAGTCCGTGGGTGCCTCAGCAGTATTTACTATTTATATACTCATTGTGGGAAAGCCCTAGTCAGTTCTGTCAGATTCAGCAATTTCCTCAAGCTGTTTTGAATGGTTTATTTCCCGTTTTAAAGGGCATTCATGAAGCATTTCAGCTCTTTTGAGACAAACCTGCTGTTTCACCTGTGTGTAAATACTGTATTTTAAGAAAGTTTTCTCCAAGATAAAAGGTTTTGATTGTTGGTGAAACTCCTGCACAGTTTATGAAGAGAGCACTTAAGTATATCTATAACTTTTTGTTATTTCATGTGTTGATTTAATTACTTTCTGATATAGGATTAATAAGGCACCCCAGACAATGAGTACTGTGAACTTAATTTGTTGCACACATGCCCACATTATTAATTTTAGATAATGATTCTTATCTCAAGAAAGACATGATAATTGCTAATATTTCGCTGTTTTTAATAAATACTGACTTCTCAGTTCTAGAGATATTTACTTGAAATCTATGGCCCTTAGATTTGCTTCTAGTAGATGTCATTCATTCTATCAGAAGTTAAAATGATAGAAAATGAATTTATATGATCTCAGTTAGTAGAACGAAATGAACAACTGAGCTACTTAGTTGCAGATAATCATGTCAATTATATTGGTAATTTATTCACTCTTTGAAAGATTTGATATCTGAACAGTTATTTAAAAATATGGATGTTCATTGTGTCCTTAAATTTCTAAAAATGCATGTTAATTTTTAAATAGCAGTATTCTGTAAGCCTAATAAAGCTCTCTTTTGTCATTGGTAATACTGATTTTTAGTTTCATAATTCATAATTGTTCCAATTTATCATAGTTTCTACTCAAGCTGAATTATTTCAAATTCTTGACACAAAATATATTTTCTTTTTAAACTAATCCCATTGCTCTTATAGGATAAAGACTATTCTCATTTTATATTATATTAGCCTCCATTTCCTTTTTAAGAGTTCTTTTGTGAAGGCTTTTCTATGTAGAAATTACTACTTCCTTTTTATTTCATATACAACCCAACATGTATGTTACATACATGATATGTGTATATTAATCCAGTTTTCTATTCCATAGTGAGTGTTCAATAAATTTTATTTTATATTTATTACTGTTTTACAATTACATGAGAACTGTATTAATTTATTTATGATGTTGCTATTGTTTTATAATTCCAAGCTGCTCATCATAAAATTATTTTTATCACCATCAGTTCATTCATAATAATTATTTTATTACTGATTATAAAATGTATCATATTCTAGATGTGTTTTGACATTTTATGAAATTTCAAATACTTTTTGGATGCATATAAATATAAATTATAAATAATAAAGTATTTCTTCTAACTTATAATTCAGAAAACTATATCCATCCACTTTCAATTACTGCCTTTATGTTAATTATTACTGGACTTAAATCTATTCCAAAGTACAGTGAAAGAACATAATAGAAAAACTCAGTTTTTAGTAGAGAATGATATATTTCTGTTTAGAAAAGGAAAAATCATATTGAGTATAGAACAAGCATCATGTATTCTGACAGATATTCCTAGGAATATGTATCATATTACAAATTCAATGGAGGGGCATGACAAAGTTTAATTCATGAAAATATATACTACTGCACAGTATATCATAAGTATATTACACTGACTATCATATTAGAAATAGATTATATTTGGTAAAAAGCTAGAAGGTATGCATAAAAGTAATATTTCTAGCTATCTCATCTGGAAATGTTATAGAAAAATCACATGAGTTTGGTACCATGAAGGAGCTATGACATTTTGAACAAAATTACACAAAAATCATTATTTAGAAAAATAGAAATATAGATAAATTTAGATTAAATTTATGTTTTAATAGAGCTATCAATAGTTGTTTTAGAGATGTACTAAAATGCTTACATATTCCTAAACACATAAATACATCTGGCCTAGTCTGTATAGCATTATTTGTATGTATGTTTTCAGAAAAGATCATGTGTGATTTTTAATCAGTCATACATTTAACCATGATGTTTTCTTTAACTCTTTTAGAATGCTTTGTGGGTTGCCATAAGTATTATTTTAATTCATTTTTAATGATTATGTAAATTATTACTCTCTCTACCTATAGGATATAATTCTGTTTTCATAAAATGGATGAAATGTAGAAGAAATGAAAAAAGACAGTGAGAATGAAGAAAGTTAAAATGAGAAAGAAGGAAACCTCATTAATTTAAAGTTACACTTAGAGATTGTCATCTTTTTATTTATTTCTTATTTCAAACACATGAAAAACTTACATGTGTGCAGTTATTTAACAACTGAATAAAAATATATCTTCACAACTTGACAAGGAAGCAGTGCAGTCTCTGAAAGGTTCAGAAAATATATAGCCAGGTTTCCTTCTACATTTGCCCTATGCAATCAATATTCTCAAGAGGTGTACAAAAAGAAAGCTAGGTCACTGAGATTTGCCACCATGATAAGGGGTTACACCTCCCATATTTTAAAAGCTGAATATATATACATATATTTTGTTTGTCACTAATCAATGGGAATCTAAAATATAAGTATCTATGTTATAGAATGAAATGATTCTGAAAATGAGACTAAAGTCTGTGATAAATAAAGGATGATAAAAAACATACTTTTTATCAGTTGTATCCTAGTATAAAGTGTAAGAGTCATTTTGTGGTATGATTTTTCTCTTTGCCCAATAGAACTCTAGTAATTGTAAACTTATATAAATTTACTCAAGTTTAGGTTCTCATGAGCCCATCTCCTATCCAACTTGGAATACATGCTGACCTAGTTTTATGTAGACCTTATATATGTAGCAATGGCGTTAAGTTCATATATGCAACTGTCATATACAGAAAACTTTTATAGCAGTCTCTGAAAACTTTGACTCACAGTCTTTCTCCTCCCTCCTACACAATAATCTCTTCCCTTCGGTAAAACTATCATCTAGATATGCAATGTGGTTGGGAGAGATGAAAGGAGTTAGCGGGAAGTGATTAGGAGTGGATTTTGACAATACATATACATGGGTGGAATTTTTTTCACTTATATTTTTTTACAATTTTAGAAGAGGTTTTTTTTTTAAAAAAAAAAATAGAAAACTCATACAATATAGTTGGATCATAGTTTACCCTCCCCTACCTTCGCCAAGAATCTCCCTACATCCTCACCCATCCAACATCATACCTCTTTTTTCTCTTTCTTAGAAAAATAGAATAAAGTAAACAAATCTGGATGTTTTAAAAAATAATCAGCAAGAGCTCAAGAAACATCCACATACACACAAAACAGAAAATTAAAAAAAAAAATAATATATAAGTAAATCACTAGTAAGATAAAAATTTCCCAAAGTTATATGAAAAAAATATACACTACACCATCAAATTCCTTTTGTCTTTGCTTTCTATAGCTGGACAGGGAATTAGTCTTAAGTGTGGTTTAAATATTCTGTGATAGTACATGGGAGAAAACAAATTTTCCTTTTGCAAATGGTTATCATTTGGAGAAAATATAGTACCCTGAGCTCTAAAGGGAAGAGTGAGTGTTCAATGGTCTTTTACTCTCTGAACACTGTTCAGTTGTGGGTCTTTGTATTAGTTTATACATACTATAAGAAGAAACTTCTTTGATGATGTTTGAATAAGACACTGACCTATGAGCATAGTAGAATGTCATTAAAAGTCACTTTATTGCACTGTTCTTTTAATACAAAAATAGTATCTGTTTTATTTCTAGGCATCTAATTTCCAGTCCTTAGCCACCGAAAAAGTGTACAACATGGGTTCCATCTTGTGGAAGGAACTTTAAATTCATTCAGATATTGATTGGTTACCCAATAAGCTTTGTGCCACTACTGCAACACCAAGTCATCTAAGCAGGACACAATTTAGATCCTATGATTTGTAGTTAGGTTGGGATCACTTTTCTCCTCTAATGGCATGCACAATAACTTCCAGTATCATAGATACTAGTCAGTAGTGGGGAGATCCCTAGGTAGACATCAACAGGGCTGTACTGATATATTGGGAGTCATTTGGATAACTTTTACTAGGTTTGTTCACTTTCCTGAAAAGTTCATGACTTCATGTTTCTTCTAGCTGATTAATTTTCCATTATATATATTTATCACATTTTCATTACCCATTCATTTGTTGAAGAACTATTTTGGGTATATCGAATAGGACAGCGATGAATATTCAAGGAAACAGATGTTGAATCCTTTGGGAATATGCCAAAGAGAGGTGTAACAGAGTTATGTTACATGTTTATTTTTATAGTTTTGAGGATTCTTAATACTGATGTCCAGGGCTCCACTAATTTGTATTTTAACTTACTATGAGTGAAGGTTTCTTTTTATCTACAATTCCATAAGCACAAACTGTCAGGATTTTATTATTTTAGGTATTCTCCATGGGTTGAATCAAATTACAAATTGTTTTAATTAATATTTTCCTAATTGCTAAAGATATTAAGCAATTTTTGACTATTCTATAGCCATTTACATTTATTCTGTTGAGAAGTCTATGGTTAAAACAATAGATCTTTTTTAAAATTACCTATCGTTTTTCCCTTAGTTCTTCATGTATTCTAGATATTAATACTTTGTCACACATACACACACACTCACACACACACACACATAGAGAGAGAGAGACTAAGAGAAAGAGAGATTATTTCTGATTTTATGTGTTTTCTCTGTACTTGTTTTCTAAACTATATAGAAGGTTTTAAATTTTATAATATATCAATGTCAAGTATTTACCAAAATTCCTTGGCAAACGGAGTCCTTTACTGAAAGTACTGTCAAGATATGTATATATGTATGTGTGTGTATATGTGTACATATATATCTTGTATAATACTGTTTATTTTTTATTTTTCTTCTAGCAGTTTAACTGAACAGAGATTTCTCAAAACAAGTAAAACATAACTAAAAACAATTTAAAAATCAACTTTTTTAAAATTTGCATTTACTTTATTTTCTACTTATCAAAATAATTTATTTACTTACTTTATATCCCAATATCAGCCCCCCACTACTCCTAGTACACTCTCATGCAAGTCTTCCTCCCAATCCCACTTCCCTTTCTGCACATCAAGTCTCTGCAGGATTAGGAGCATCCTCTTCTACTGAGGTCAGGCACGGCAGCCCATTTAGGGGCACTGAATCCACAGGCAGGCAGGTAACAGGCTCAGTTATATGCCCTGCAGTTGTGGGGGAACCTGAATGAAGACAAGCTGCTCATCTGCTATTCATGTGCAGGGCTGCCCAGGTCTAGCCGGTGCTCACTCTTTGGTTGTTGATTTAGTCTCTGAGAGCACCTCAAGGGTCCTACTCAGTTGATTTTATTGGTCTTCCTGTGGAGTCTCTTTCCTCTTTGGAGTCCTCAGTTCTCTTTCCAATTCTTCCATAAGTCTCCTCAAGCTACATCTAATGTTTGGGTGTGAGTCTCTGCAACTCTTTGCTCTGGCTGTTAGGTGGAACCTCTCAGAGGACAGTTATGTTAGATTCCTGTATGTAGGCATAACAGAGTATCATTAATAGTGTCAGTGACTGATTCTTGTCCATTAGATGGGTCTCAATTTGGGGCAGTCATTGGTTGGTCATTCCCTTAGTTTGTTCTCTATCTTTAACCCTGTACATGTTGTAGAAAGGATACATTTTGAGTCAATGATTTTATGGTAGGGATGCTGACCTATCCCAACCTTGGGAGTTCTGCCTGGCTAAAGGTGGTGACCTCTTCAGGATCTACATATCCCACTACTAGGAGTCTCACCTAGAGTCGTCCTCCATGTGCTCTGGAGACTCCAACCTTTTGAGGTCTCTGGCACAACCAAAAGTTTGTTCCCACCTCTAATTTCCCTTCTTTCTCCACTGCTGTCCCTATATATGATTGCCTCCCTCCTGCCCCACTCTCATCTCCATCTTCTCTTCCATCCTGGTCTTTCCTTCTACTGACCTCTTATATCTAGACCTTCACCCTAACTCACCTCAACTTCTGACAAAGATTCAACCACCTTCACTTAGCTGTCTTTGTTATTTGGCTTATTTGGGTCTCTAGAATATACCCTAGTTATCCAATTCTTTATGGTTAATATCCACCTGTAAGTGGGTACATACAACCCAGTTCATTTGGGTCTGGATTACCTCACTCAGGAAGATATACTTGTTACTTAAGTTCTTTTTTTTTTTTTCGATTTTTTTTGTTTACATTTCAGATGTTATACCCTTTCCTGGTTTCCCCTCAAAAACCAAAAAACAAAAACCAAAAACCAAACCAAACCAAAACAATAAAAACCAATCTATCCACTCCCCACTCAACCAGCTCACCAATCCACTCTCTCCTGCATACTCAAGTTCTAACCATGGTCCTGGGAAAAACATAATGTCCTTGTTTTTATGGCTGTGTATATTTCCTCTGTAAATGAACCGCATTCACTTTATCCATTCTTCAGTTGAGAGACATCTAGGTTATTTCCAGTTTCTGGCTGTTACAAATAAAGCTGCTATGAATATAGCTGAACAAATGTCCTTGTGAAAAGGTGGGTCATATTTTAGGTATATGTTCAAAATTACTGATGGGTATTGAGGTAGTAGTATTCCCAGTTTCCTGAGAAACCATCTCATTGATTTCCAGAGTGATTGTATGAGTTTTCACTTCCACCAGCAGTGGTGGAGTCTTCCTCTTGCTCCTCAACCTTGCCCATATGTGTGGTACTTTGAGAGTTTGAACTAAGCCATTCCCAATGGGTGTAAGGTGGAATCTCAAAGTCCATTTGATTTGCATTTTCCTGATGACTAAGGATGTTGAACATTTCTTTAGGTGCTTCTTTTCCATTTGAGATTGTTCTGTTGTGAATTCTCTGTCTAGCTCTGTACCCCATTTTAAACTGGGTTGTTTGGACTTTTGGTATCTAACTTCTTGAGTTCTTTATATAATTTGATATTAGTCCTCTGTCAGATATAGGGTTAGTGAAGAACTTTTCCCAATCTCTAGGGTGCCAGTTTGTCCCAATGATGGTGTCCATTGCCTTACAAAAGCTTTTCAGTTTCATGAAGTCCCATTTATTTATTCTTGACCTGAGTGACTGAGCAATTGGCATTCTGTTCAGGAAGTTGTCTGCTGTGCACATGAGCTCAAACATATTCCCAACTTTCTCTTCTATTAGATCTAGTGTACCTGCTTCTATGTGGAGGTCTTCAACCTATTTTAACTTGAGTTTTGTGTAAGGTGACCAATATGAATATATTATCACTCTCCTATTTTTAGACATCCAGTTAAATTAGCACCATTTTTGAAGATAGTCTTCCATTGTATAGTCCAAAAATCAGGTAGCTGCTGGTGTGTGGGTTTATTTATGGGTCTTTTATTTGATTCCATTGATTGACTTGTCTGTTTCTAAACCAATACCATGCCAGTTTTATTACTATTGTTCTATTCTACAGCTTAAGGTTAGGGACAGTGATACCTGCAGAAGTTCTTTTATTGTTATGGATCATTTTAGCTAATTTTTTCCATATGTAGTTGAAAATTGTGCTTTCAACTTTTATAAACAATTTTCTTAGAACTTTATGGAGATTTCATTGAATCTGTAGATTGATTTTGGTAAGATGACCATTTTCACTGTTAATCTTAATAATCTATGAGCACAGGAGATCTTTCTGTTTTCTGATATCTTCCTCAATTTCTTTCTTCAGAGACTTGAAATTCTTATCATATAGACCTTTTACTTACTTGATTATAGATACACCAAGTAATTTTATATTATTTGTGGCTATTGCCAAAGGTACCATTTCCCTAAATTATTTTTCAGTCCAATTATCATTTGTATAGAGGAGGGCTACTAATTTATTAGAGTTACTTTTGTATATAGCCACTTTGCTGAACATATTTATCAGATGTAGGAGTTCTCTGGTATAATTTTGGGGCTTACTTACAGGTGTTATATCATATTATCTATGAAAAGCAATATTTTGAGTTCTACCTTTCCAATTTGTATCCTGTTGATCTCCTTTGTTGTCTTCTTATTATTATTGCTAGAGTTTTAAATACTATATTAAATAAATAGGGGGATAATAATCAGCCTTGTCTTGTCCACAATTTTTATGTAATTGCTTTAAAATTCTCTCCAGGTAATTTGGTATTGACTATTGGCTTGCTGTTTATTGCCTTTATTTATGCACACTGTATCCCTGATCTCTCTGGGACTTTTAACAGGAGGTGTGTTAGTAGATAGATATTGTTTAAATTTTGGTATAGTTATGGAAAATCTTGGTTTCTCCATCTATGGTGATTAAATGATTAGTTGGGTGTAGTAGTCTGTCCTGATGTCTCTGGTCTCTTAGTGTTTGTAGGACCATTACCAAGGCTTTTTAGCTTTTAGAATCTCAGTTGTAAAATCAGGTGTAGTTCTGTTAGTTCTGCCTTCATATATTAATTTGCCTTTTTTCCCTTATTACCAAGGCTTTTTAGCTTTTAGAATCTCAGTTGTAAAATCAGGTATAGTTCTGTTAGGTCTGTCTTCATATGTTACTTTGCCTTTTTTCCCTTATAGCTTATAAATTTTCTTTTCTGGTGCCATCTGTTCAGTTTTCTGTAAGCTTATTGAATATTTATAGCATTCTTTTCTTTAGATTAGGGAAAATTTCTTCTATGATTTTGTTGAAGACATTTCCTTTACTTTCAGCTAGGAATCTTCTCCTTTTTCTACTCCTATTATTCTTGGGCTTGGTTGTTCTGTGTCCCAAATTTCCTGGATGTTTTATGTTATAAACTTTTAGATTTTGTATTTTCTTTGACCAATATATTTATCAGTTCTACTAGATCTTGTTTTTTTGTTTTTTTTTCTTTTTGTTTTATTGTTCATTTATTTTTTTTGAGACACGGTTTTCTCTGTGCTCTGTGTAGCCCTGGCTGTCCTGCAACTCACTCTGTAGACCAGGCTGGCCATGAACTCAGAAATCTATTGCATCTTCTATTCCTGAAAGTTTTTATTCTATCTCTTTTATTCTGTTGGTGACACTTAGTAGTTCCTGTTGTCTTTCACACATTTCCTAGTTTTAGGTTTGCATCAGTTTGTATTTGCTTTATTGCTTCTATTTTCTTTTTCAGGTATTTGACAGTTGTATTCATATCCTTTACCTGTTTGTATTTTCCTGTATTTCTTTATATTTATTTGCTTCCTCTGTTAATGCCTCTACCTATTTGAATATATTTTCCTGTATTTCCTTGAGGGATTTATTCATGTTCTCTTTAAAGTCCTCTAGCATCTATATAAGTTTGGATTTATGATCTTCTTATTGTGCTCTACTTTCTTTAGGATATATATAGGGTTTGTTGTAGCAGGATAGCTGGACTCTGGTAATAACATATTGTCCTGTTTCTTGTTGATTGTGTTCTCATGTCCTTTAGGCATCTGTTTTTCCCTGTATTTTTTGCTATATGGAGGTCAGGGTAATGGACTCTGATGCCTGTGCTTCAGAAAGACCACATTAGCAAAGTATTAATGGTTAAATGTTCCAAGCTGCTAGTTCTTGGGGTTTCTAGAGGTGTCCAAGGGGTACTATATTGCTCATGGGGTCCTACAAGGGTCCTCAGGACTAAACAGCAAGCCCAGAGATAGACAATGTTGCTCAGAGGACAGTGTGTAACTCAACTTTACAGGCTGTGTATGGATTAGACCTGACTGGGAAGGGACTGATGGAGCAGGATTCCAAGCTGGTTAGTCTATAGAACCTAAAGTTTTCCATGGTAAGAAGGAAACACTTGAGGTCCTGTAACACTCCTTCAAACCAAGAAATAAGACCAGAAATAGACAGTGGGGCTCAAGAGAATATGATCAGCTCACCTCTGCAGGTTATGTTCCTGGCATACCAACTGGGATGGTAGATGGATCTGACTGTGATGAGATTGTTGGGTAGGATTCCAGACTGGTTAGGTTTGGTAACTCTGAAGGTTACCATGGCAAAGCAGGATGTTTTTAAGGTCATGTAAAATGTCTGCAGACTGAGAAGTGATCCCTGAGCTAGACAATGGAGCTCTAGAAGTACAACTTACCTCTGCAGGCTGTATCTCAGGAGGGCCCACCTGGGAAGGGATTTGGTGGGGCAAGGTTTCAAGCTGGTGTGTTTTGGGGGCCCCAGATGTTTCCATGGAGAAGCAGCATGCTCTTGTCATCCCACAAAGCTCCTCCAGACCAAGGAATGAGCCCAGACCTTGACAATCAGGCTAGGCAGACAGTAGGCAAATCATCTCTGCAGGCTATGTCCCAGGTGGGTTCCAATCATCAACATTCTTAACTATCAGATAAATACATATTCAAAGTTTGTTATTTATTCTGTGTCACTATAATCAAAATAACTATCTTCAAAAATACAAAAGAAGACAAAGGTTGATACAAGTGTGAGGGAAACGGAATGTTTATGCACTTTAGAATAAAATGTTGAAGGCATGAAGACAATCAGTCTGCCACTTTTTCAAAAAGATGAAAACAGGTCTACCATATGACCTCACCTGTATCATTTCTAAGACTATACACACATAACTGTCTTATTACTATTATAAGGACTTAAGTATCTCAGTGCAGATTTGCTTGTATTTCTATGTTTGTTTCTGTTATATTTGTAAAAGGTAGAATACAGAATCTATATAGATATTCATCGACAGATGGATAGGGATAATGTGATATATGGGTACTAATAATTTGTATTATTTTATTGTATGCATTTGATAACATTTTATTTTCATTAAATGTATTATTATTCTATTCACTTACAATTATCTGCCTTTGCCTCAAATAAACAGTCTTCATCCCAACTAGATGCTTCAGATCTTCTCTTCCATTCCTCCTTTTCTCTTGGGCCCTTTTGTTCTGAATGAACTTAGAAATCTGGCAGATCTTTTATATATTATCTGTTCATTTATAAAATGATGCAAGTGAAGCCACAAAATCAAAGAGCTATTATAAGGATACAATAAAAAATTGAATATAATAGGTGCTAGAGCATCTGTCATATAATAAATTATAATTATAATTTTAATTACCAGAGTATTATATTCATAAACATTACAGTTTATGGATAAATGTAAATAAAAATACATCATAAGAGTAGCAAAATACATATCCAATTGCTTATTGAAAATATTTATGAATCCTTATCATTTGTGAATACGTGCACATGTGATTTAGAAAAAAGTATAATTTCTTTATTATTTTAATTCATAAAGATTATCATGACTGCAAAATTTATTATCTTAACCACTGAATTCTAATCTTTGGAAATATACTTAAATCCCTTCACAAAATATTTAGTAATTTAGAATAAGATATAAAATTTAAAATTAACTTAAACTAAAGATATATTTTCAGTAGTTAAGAACACTGGCTGGTCTTGTTGAGAATTGGCATTTAGTTGCTAGCACTCACATTGTAGTTCAAAACCATCTGTAGATCCAATTCACATGGATCTGACAGCTTCTTCTGTCTTCTGTGGATACAAGGCATGTATGTGGAACACATACATATAGTCAGGGACTAATAGCAACATATACAATTAAAATAAATATGTATTTCTCATATATTAATGATGTTTTGGATTATTTAAACATTTACATTTAAGTTGGAGTACCTATATAAGTCAGAAAAACAATAATGCGGTATAGGTTGTTGGAACTCTCAAAAGAAGGAAGTTAGAATATAGTGGTGTAACAGAAGAATAGAAAATAATTGAACAGGAATTGGTAAGTAGGATAGGGTGTGATAAGACAGGGTAGAGGAGGCAGAATGCAAAGTGATAAGCAATACCAATGTGTTTTCAAAAACTCATTTCCAATTACCTCATATAAACTTCATAAAATATAATCATATATACATATAAAGAGAGTTTATTTAAAACTACCTTTTAGCATAAGGGTAATGACTTTCCAAGATACCACAGACTATTAGATAAAATGACCTGCATCAAGGAATGACATTTTGTTTTAGTGATTATTGGTCACTTGGGTCCCATAAAAACCCAAACACTGTAGGCTATTGTCATTGATCTTGGTTATTCTCTAGAACTTGAAGATATAACCATATTTATGATGAAAAGTATTTGAGTCAAAGGGTCTGATTGTTCAAGCAGCATGTGTATGGTAGAGGATTGCAAAATCGATCATCCATAGGAGGAGAGGACCTCGGCCCTGTGAAGGTTCTGTGCCCCAGTGTAGGGGAATGCCAGGGCCGGAAAGTGGGAGAGGGCGGGGTGGCAGGCATGGGGAGGGGGGAGGCAACAGGGGTTTGTTTTTTGTTTGTTTTTTGGAGGGGAAACTGGGAATGGAGAAATTCGCATGTAAATAAAGAAAATATCTAAAATAAAAAAAAATAGAGAAATAAATCTGGAGCTAACCTGGAAGCTTCAGCCCTGTGCACAGCTTTCATAGTATTAGACAGTACATCATACTGAGCTGTGAATACTATGAACAACAATAATGACCAGACTGGCAAACATGCCCATGGTGTCATTGTGTCACAAACCTTATGAGAGGAACTATTTCCTGATTATACTTAGGCCCACTACACACTACAGAATGCACATCTGGTAGTGCATCAAGGAATATATGCCTATGTAGGTAATAGTCTCTAGGAGAGAACTTATTGCTCTATTTTGCTAAATGGACATAGTTTTAAGTTGACTCCTAATGACTTGTGAAATTCACAGGCTAATTCATTTCACAACCTTCATTGAAACTTAGCTTCTTTTTCTCATAGACACAAAGACCCATTATGGATCAACAAAAACAACAACAACAACAACAACAAAAATACCAGAGTACTCAGATTTACAGGGGACATTTACATCACAGACTTTCTGCCTAAAACTCATATTAACATTGGAGAAGAATGAAAGAATTATTGTTCAAGCAAGAGAGAATACTGTTACATCGATATAACAGGGGAGTTGCACATATAACTTGTAGTACCTATAATTTCATGAATAAGACCATTATAAGTCTAACGTAGTCACAGTCTCAACATAGAAAAGGGATGTTTCCACAGAGACCTGTGAGTAGCTGAGGCATTATTGATAACTGAAGTCTGCTGTGAGATAGAAAGTAAGCTACATTAGGTATGTGGTTCCTGAAAATATACCCATTCTCCAGTAGATTATCTTATATCAGTCCACATAAGGGAAGAACTGAAACAACTCAGTGAATTTTATAAAAATGAGCACATAAAGAAGGGAAATGAAATAGAATGGGTAGAACTGGTGGACTCAATCTCACCTTACTATATACATGCCATGAAATACTCAAACTATTATGTACCTCTACAAATTGCAAAGATGATAAATAGCCAATAAATGATTGAAAATCAAAGAGTTTGTTGAGAAGAAATTATAATATATTAGCTGATAATTTATATCTGGATTATATTTTTAACTAGGGAAAAAGTATTTTACAAATTAATTAGGATGATGTCAGTTAAAATGATTAACTCTACAATTCTCACAAGATTCCCTTTTGGGGTCCCTGAAAGCTCTACTGCTAGCAGAGAAATGATCTATGAGAGAAAAGAACGAAATCTCATTCAGCACAATTTAGTTAGATGGGCTGGTTCAAACTTCTGAATCCTATCCAGATCAGTTTATTTTTTGGCATAAGTAAACATGGTACAACTTGGAAATAATTTCTTCATTGCAGTTGTCACAACAAAGGATAAGACATGGCTACATTGAAACTCCTTTGCAAAGTATTGGAGGTTTTGGAAATTACCTGTGATCTTTTCCACAAGAATAAATTCTATTGACTGAGAATCAATGCTCAGGATAATGGAGTATTTGGGTGAATCCTGGTTCTGCAGAATAGGAAAGATTACCAGCTTATTAACACATCTATTCTTATACTTATGGATAGAAAACAGGCATGCACATCCCTCCTGTTGAAGACAAAAGCCTCTGTGTATAACATTTCTAGTTTTAATAATGTTTATTTGTAGGCATATGAACTTTGTGCCCTCTACAATTCACCATGCCAAAAAGTTCACAATACTCTTCGATTTCATATGAAACAGATTCTATAGCCAAATATTTGTTAATTGGCAAATTAGGCAGATATATAAGACATCAACATCTAAGAAAATATTTATAATATTTTTTCACTTAAGTATTATTCATGAATTATTCATACATATAGTTGATTATAGCATTTGGCTATGTGTTTTATTCCTATGTTTGTAACAATAAAACATTCAGGAATACTGTTACTCCTCTGGGCTACAGAGTGATTATACAGCTATATTGCATTAAAGAAATGTATAGTCAAAATGGTGAGCCACTTCCAAGAATGAGGACCATTAAAGATTGTTCAATGCAGTGTGGTCATCCTGAAAGCATAAACATACAAACAGTCTCATCAGTGTGTATTTGTATATTATTCATGTATGCACATAGATATATAAGTAAGTATATCATATAACAAAATAATTCAAAGAAAAATAAGCCCTTCTGGTTCAAACCTCCACCTACATCTGTGGCAGATCTGCATACCTGCTCTACCACCCCATAGCCCTGCCACTCTCTCAGGAGTACTGTTCTAATCAAGGATATAGGTGGCACCCCTATCTTAATTCCTATACTATCTGTGACCCCACAGAGCCCAGCAAAGCAGGATTGGGCTATGTTCTACACAGTTGGAGCCCCATCTCCCTCTAGGTCTGTACCTCCACTACACTCAGGTCATATTGGTACATCTGACCCCCATCCACCCACCTCACAGCTATGCATGTCTTACATGAGGCCTGCTATAAACAGGGATGTAAGAAGCATGCTCTAATCAGAGGCACAACACTGCCTGTCTCACAGAAGACCTGCTCTAACTACAAATACACAGGTCAGTTAAAACCAGAGACAAACAGATGGCACAGAAACATTATCCAAGTTAACAAAAACAGAAATAAAAAGAGATACATAAAAACATAAACTGAGGAAACTAAACTCATCAGGTCTTACTACAAAAGCCTATACTCAAAAACAGAAACAACAACAACAACAACAAAAAAAAAAACACAAAAAACAAAGAACAAAAAACCCAAAAAACTGGAAAAGTTAGATGAAATGGATAATTTTCTAGACAGATACCACATACAAAAGTTAAGTTAAGACCAGAACAGGTAAACTATCTAAACAGACCCATATCTCCTAAAGAAATAGAAGCCGTCATAAAACCTCCTCCCCACCACTACCAAAAAACAAAAGACAAAGATAAAGAAAGAAAATAAAAAAACAAGCAGACTTTCAAATTAGAGCTACTACAATACTAGTAATAGTCCTCAAACTATTCCACAAAATAGAAATAGAAGAAATATTACCTAATTCATGATATCAGGCCACAGTTCCCTAATATCTAGGCCACACAAACACCAAAACAAAGAAAGAGAACTCCAAAACATTTTCCTTTATGAATGTCACCTAAAAAATACTCAATATAATTCTTGAAAAGCAAATCGTAGAACACATCAAAAATGTCACTCAACATGATCAAGTTGGCTTCAGCACATTAACATAATCTACTGTAAACACAAACTCGAAGAAGATGTCACATGTTGCTCTCATTAGATGTTAAAAAGGTCTTTGACAAAATACAACACCCCTACATGTTAAAAGTCTTAGAGAGATCAGGAATTCAAGGCATATACCTAAACATAATAAAAGCAATATACAGAAAACAAATAGACAATATCAAATTATATTGAGAGAAACCTGAATCAATCTCACCAAAATCAGGGATAAGGCAAGGCTGCCCACTCTCTTCCTATCTAATCAATATAGTACTTGAAGTTTTAGATAAAGCAATAAGACAGCAAAAGGAGATCAACAGGATATAAATTGTAAAGGGAGAAGTCAAGGTATCCCTAATTTTGGATGGTTTTGTAGTATACATAGTGAACCCCAAAACTCTACTAAAGAAAATCTTATAGCTAATAAACAACTTCAATATAGTTTCTGTATACAAAATTAACCCAATGAAATTAAAATCAGCATCTGTCCTTTATACAAACAAAAAATGGGCTGAGAAAGCAATTAGGGAGAAAAAAAGTCCTATACGATAGCCACAAATAATATAAACTATCTTGGTTAAACCCTAACCAAGCAAGTAAAAGACCTGTATGGCAAGAATTTTATTCCTCCAATAAAAGAAATTTTAGAAGATAACAGAAAATGGAAAAATCTCCAATGCTCATGGATTATTATGAAAAACTGAAAATAACCATCTTATAAAAAACAATCTATAGATTTAATACAATTCCCATCTAAATTCTAGCACTTTCTTATAGACATTGAAAGAGAAATTATTAACTTCATATAAAAAATCCCAAAAAACAAAAATCTCAGGATAGCCAAAACCATTCTGAGAAATAGAAGAACTTCTGAAAAAATCACCATCACTGAGCCCAAGCTGCACTGGAAAAGCAATAGTGATAAAAACCTTATTATATTGGTACAGGAACAGGCAGGTTGATCACACAAATATATTCCAGTATGCAGAAGTGTGCCACACACCCATGGACACTTGATTTTTGTCAAGGAAGCCAAAACTATACAGTGAAAAAACACAGCATTTTCAACAAATGTTCCTGGTTTATCTGGTGGTGTACATTTACAGGAATGCAAATTGATCTAATGCAATTTTTTTACCTGTACAAAGTTCAAGTCAAGTAGAACAAGGACCTTAGCACAAATCCAGGTGCACTAAATCTATTAGGAGAGAAAGTGAGAAACAGTCTTGAATGAATTGGCAGAGGAGAAAATTTCCTGAACAGAACACCAATGGCTCAAGCTCTAAGATCAACAGTTGATAAATGGGGCCTCTTGAAACTGCAGAGCTTCTGCAAGGCAAAGGACATTTTCAACAGGACAAAATAGAAGCCTACAGATTGGGAAAAATAATCACCCATTTGATAGAGGGCTAATATCCAAAATATATAAAGAACTCAAGAAGTTAGACTCCAAAACACCAACTGAACCAATTAAATAATGGAGTAGAGAACCAAATAGAATTCTCAAGAGCCAGTGAAAATACACCTAATCTTTAAGGGACTAGAGACCCCAGGAAGTTTAGAGGTTTTTTGGATGGGGTCAGGCATTGGGGACATCATTGTGGAGATAGTGAGGAAGGGAGGAGGTATGAGATGTGGAACAGTTGGAGGATGGACCGGGAAGGAATTAAAATCTGAAGTATAAATAAATAAAATAAGTAAGTAAATAAATAAATAAGCTATAAATTCATATTATCTAAAAACTTACTCCAGTTATATTCAAAATAAAGCTTCTTATTATCAGTTAAAATAAAGAATCTCAAATGGTAGAGAAGTAGTTAAAGAAATGTATTAAAGAAATGTTCAACATCCTTAGATGTCAGGGAAATGGAAATCACAATGATTCTGAAATTTCTCCTTATACCAATTAGAATGTTTAAGATCTAAAACTTAAAAGACAGCACTTGCTGGTGAGGATATGGATTAAGGGTAACACTAGCCCATTGCTGGTGGGTTTGCAAACTTGTACAACCACTTTTGAAATGAGTTTGATGGTTCCTTAGAAAGTTGAAAATCGTTCTACCTGAAGACCCAGATATACTTGTCCTAGGAATATACCCAAAAGATGCTCCACCATATCACAAGGACACACGTTCTGCTATGTACATAGCAGCTTTATTCATAATAGCTAGAAACTGGAAACAACTCAAATGTTCCTCAACAAAAGAATGGATACAGAACAAAATGGGGTTCATACTATTCAGCTCTTAAAACAAGGACATCATGAAATTTGCAGGAAAATGGATGAATCTAGAAAATATCTTCTTCAGTTACATAACATGTCCAAAATGACATTCATTGTATGTACTCACTGATTTGTTGATGTTAGCCCAAAAGTACAGAATGCTCATGATACACCCCAGCAACTGTAAGAAGTTTAATAAGAAGGAAGGCCAAAGTGAGGATGTGTAAATCCTACTTAAAAGAGGAAAGAAAATAATCATGGGAGGCAGAAGGAATCAGGGACCTGGGTAGGAGTGGGGAGGGAGATGGTAAAAGGGGAGCAAGAGCATGTATTGTGGGAGACAGACGAGAAGCCCAGAGGTCCAGGAGTATTAATGGAAATACGGTGCTGTGGGGGTAGGGAGTAGGGGAACCACTAAACTGTCCAAGACACATGGCTTGGGGATAGACTCAATGCATATAACCTTAGCCAAAATGTCCTATGCTGGGGCTATGGAACATGAAGATAACATCTTCCATAGTCAGTTCAGACAGTACCCCCAGTGGAGGGATGGGGTCACCAACTTACCATTGAAACTTTTAAACCAGATTTTTTTCCTGTCTAAAAGAAATGTAGGGACATAAATTGAGCAGATAATGACAGAATGGGCATCCAGTGACCTTTCCAACTTGGCATCCATCTCTTTGGCAGATACCAAACAGTGACACTATTAGTGATGATGTGTTATGCTTGAAGAGAGGAGCCTAGCATGGCTATCCTCTGAGTCAGCAGCTGACTCAGACAAATGCAGAGACTCACAGCCAAGCATTGTACAGAATTCAGCAATGCCTATTATAGAGTTTATAGAAAGGATTGAAGGAAATGAATGGGATGGGAAACTTATAAGAACAGGAACAGTGTCAACTATCATGGACCCCTGGGGTGTCCAGAGACTGAGACACCAACTAAATAGCATAATGGACTGTCTCATATTTCCTGGCACCTATGTATGTAGTAGAGGGCTGTCTTGTCTGGCCTCTATAGGAGAGGATGTACCTCATCCTTTAGAGACTTGAAGCCCCAGGGTGTGTGGGGGCGGATATTATTCAGAGGCAAAGCAGAAGGCAGATGGGGTAAAGCATTCTACAAGGAGGGACCTGTGGGGTGGTATTTGGGGTATAAATAAATAAAATGATGAAGTAATTTTGAAAAGTTAAAATATAACAAATGGAAACTTTTGTTGTCCTTTGACTCAACTCAATTTATATACTTTCTTACATGGGAAATATATTCATCTCTTATTATCAATAATAGTGAAATGACAGCCAGGAATTGCTTAAACTTATTCATTGAAAAATAAGAAAGAAATAAATTTGTATCCAAATAGATCGACTTCTTGTTCCATTAAATTATCATGAAATTATTAAAAATAACAACCAATTTGACCTGGTAAAGACAATTAAGTACAGAGGGAGAGAGAGATAGAGAGAGAGATAGAGATAGAGATAGAGATAGAGAGAGAGAGAGAGAGAGAGAGAGAGAGAGAGAGAGAGAGAGAGAGAGAGAGAGAGAGAGAGAGAGAGAGAGAGAGAGAGAGAGAGAGAGAGAGAGAGAGAGAGAGAGAGAGAGAATCGATCATTTGGAGTTTGGTGGGATAGGGTTTGAGAATATAGCTCAGAGGGATTGGTAAGAGTAAAGGTAAGGCAAAGATAAGTGATCTAATTATATTTCACTTAGAATCTTAAAAACAAAGCAGTCCTATAATTCCAGCACTCAGGAAGCAGAGACAGTTGGATCTCTTTGAGTTTGAAGCAAGCCTAGTTTAAACAGTGAGTTCAGGAACAAATAGCTACACAAAGAAGCCAGGTCTGGGAAAACCAAAACCAGCCAATCAACCAACTAAATGATATACATTAATTATCTGAGCAGTGGTCTGGAAGAATACACAAATGAGGATTTACAGCTTAGGTTGTAAAAATTAATCACTGGGGAAATCCAGAGCATGTAAATTGGTTGTTACATTGTTCTCTTTTTGTTTTTTCTTTTTTAAAAAATTTTAAATTGTCTCCTGAGAGGCTCTACCAGAAGTGGATGCTCACACCAACCATTGGACTGAGTATGGGGTTCCCAATGGAGGACTTATGGGAAGGACTGAAGGAGCTGAAGGGGTTTGCAGCCCCGTAGAAGTCACAACAATATCAACCAAGCAGACTCCCCAGAGTTCCCAGGGACTAAACCACCAACCAAAGAGTACACATAGTACTCATGGCTCCAGCTGGATATGTAGCAGAGGATGGCCTTGTCAGATGTCAGTGGTAGGTTACATTGTTCTCTTAAAGGCAGGATTAATATACACTTTTCAATATATACAATTGAATAATGGTCATAAGTGATATCAAGGTTTATTATAAAATCTGGCTATAAAGACTAGTACAAGTTGCAATCTCTTAAAATATAGTTTCATTATGTTGCATCACCACATTGAGCTGTCTTGTTTGGCCTATTTTCTCCTACCTATTATTAACAGCTGTATTTAAGTTTTTATTTCATTAAAATTGTAGGTTAAAAAATAAGTGTCTTCAAACTCAGAAATGTTCAAGATTCATGAATATACATTTACTTTATTCCCATTGTAAATATTACATATCCAAAGAAATTCTCTTTTCATAATGTCCGTAATGTGTTGGTGAATCTTACCACAATGCTGTTCAGAAAATCTCTTGAAAATGCCTTTTATAACTAATATTTTCATCAATTAAACAGTTACTCCCAATTTCCCTTCTTTTATTATGAATTGAATGTTTTGATGCCTTGTATAAATTTGTCTTTATAGTATTTTGTCTGTGTGTTTGATAAGGTTACTTTTTTGCTCTTTCAAGTTCACCCCTGTAATTGTACATGACAATAATTCTAAATAATTCTAAATAATTCTAAAATGGCTTCTAAGAATAAAACATTATTTCATTGAACATGGTTTATACTTTCACCCACTCAGAAACTGGTAAACTTTAAACTTTTTTCACATTATTAAATATTATTAATAAAGCTCTAATCAAGATTTACACACACACACATATATATATACATATATGTGTATATATACATATATATATGTATATATATATATTCTGAATATCACAATTCAGTACTTTGGATCTATACTCCAAGTTAATAATGAAACTTAATGATGAAAATGGTATACCCATGTCAAATATAGAAAAGGTCATGAGAAGACATTTAACCAAAGAAACAATACAAATCAAAATAGGTTTTTGAACAGATAGTTCAGTAATAGTCACAGAAATCTGAAAGAATAATCTTTTTTAGTCAACTAAAGCACAGACTGTGTAAGTCACAGTCAATAAAATTTAGCCATCCAACATCTCTGGAATCTAGAAAGCCAAAGAGCTTTGCTCTATTATCTGATGAGGAATTCTTTATACAATCTTGGTTGGTAAGTCTCTCTGATGATCCCGTTTCCTCACCTGCCCCCTACAGGCCTACCCACACCCTAAGGCCTCAAGTCTCTTGAGGGTTTAGAAAGCCACATTTACCATCATGGTAGCCTTAACCATAATTCCTCACCTAATTTTAACTTCTATTCTAATTTAGTGTAAGAACGTGGAAGTTTGATTTCAAATGCATGGAACTTTTCAGGGAAATACTCCAAATATACCTTTCTACATATCTGCCAAAGTAATGTATTGTTAGTTACAAATATATATTATTTTTATTCTGATTGCTAAGATTTTTAAGTCTGGCACTGAATCAAAGATCTATAATCTAAGTCTTACTTGTGTAAGACTTAAACTCTAATTCATACTAGGGAAAATCTACAAGTTTATTGAGTTTGTTGAAACAAAACTAAATCCAATCTAGGACTGCTGTAATGTATATATCCCATCTTCATTCATTAAGGAGACCTGGGCAAAAATAAATGAATATATAATCTGAGGGACACCCAAGGATAATAGCAATACGGTACAATGTCTTGGGAATCTCTTTGATAACACTGAACAACAATGCTAAAGAGGGATTCTCATTACTAATATTAGGATTTTTGTTGATAGTCTAAGGCTCATGTGGGGAGACTTGTGATCCCAGAGGGGGAAATTTATATGCTTAATTTTATTCACTTAATGTGTATAATAGGCAATTTTAGGTAGATACATAATACTATGATTCCTTATGATAGTCTCAAAATTCCCTATGGTTATTTTACCCTCTTCTCTTCTACATTATTTATCTACCTCCCAATGAACTAGTTAATAATACCCACCAATTTCCCTTTTACCCCACATCATGTTTGTATCCTGCCATTTTCCTCTCTATTGCTCTCACACTCTTCCAACGATGGCCACTTTATAATTTTCTTGTTTATGCAATTACTCTTGCAACTACAATGTTTATGCACTACTTATATCTGAAGATTTAGAGCTAGTTACATCACATGAGCGAGAACATGTGTTGCTTGTTTTTCTGGATCTGAGTTACATTACTCAATATGATCTTTTCTCTTTCAGTGACTTCTCAAATTTCATGATTTTATTTTTCTTTATAGGTGAGTATCATTCCATAGTGTATATGTACTACATTTTCACTACCCATTCACCAGTAGACATAAATTTAGATTATTTTCAGTCCCTAACTCTTGGAAATAAGAGAGCTATGAAAATGGCTATGCAAATATCTGTGATATAGGATTTCAAGTTATTTGGGCTTGTTTCGCCTTGTAGCTCTTTCTCTCCTGGAACTCACTCCATAGAACAAGCTGACCTCGAATACAGAGAGCTGACTTGAAGAGACAACAGGCAGCCATCACTCTCCTCCTTGTTAACCCGGCACCTAGTTAAATGGCCAGCACTCCCTCTGGTGCAGCTGTCTCCTGCCTTAGAAGGAGGCAGAAAAATTAATGCCTTGAAGTGATAAGGCCCTCACTTTTAAGCCATGGGAAAGAGACAACCAAACATTCTCAGAGAGCTATAGCCAGCTTGTAAGAATGCACTATTCCTAGGACTGGGGACTGCTAGGGTGATAAAGATTGCCTTATCTGGGATCAATGGGAGGGGAGGCCCATGGTTCTGTGAAGGCTCATGCCCCAATGTGGGGGTATGCCAGGGTGCTGAGGCAGGAGTTGGTGGGTGGGTAGGGGATCATCCTCATAGAGGTAGGAGGAGAGCATAGGGAGTAGGGGGCTTGTGGAGGGTAAACTGGAGAAAGAGAGATATAACATTTGAAATGTAAATAAAATAACCAATAAAAAATGAAAAAGAAAAGAATTCACTAGTCACTGATAACAGAATGAGTTATTCCTTCGCAGGTCAAAAATGTTCCTTTCCAAATGTATGGTCCCGCCTTGCTGTCTGAACAAATGTTATTAATTTGAAGGATAGCATTCCTTTACCCCATACTTAATCATGTAATGCCAAGGCTTGAAGGTCCCAGCTTGAGTATTTCCGTTATATAAATGTAGAAACCCTAGACACGAGTCCTGCAGAATCTTGTGTTTGAACTCTAATAAAGAGACTCTAGTGCACTTGCGTCAGCATCGTGGTCCTGGTGTTCTTGAGAACTGGGTATATCATCCTGCCTAGGGCTCCCACGTGCTGGAATTAAAAGTGTGTGCTACTACCTTCCAGACTATTTTGTTCAAAGGATGCTCCAAACTGGTATCAAAAGAGGATGGATTTTTTGTAATCCCAACAACAATAAACATCTTTGATTTCTTTTGTTCAGATTCCCTAAAGCATTTGTTTTTGGTTGGTTTCTTAACCTTTGCCATTGTGATGGGATAAGATGAAATTAAAATGTTTTTATTTGCATTTCTGTAATTAATAAAATGAACATTTTGAGATATTTCTTAGCCATTTCTTTATTCTTTTGGGAATTCTTTGCTGAGGTTCCAGATATTTGCATATGTTATTTATTTATTTATTTTAATGTGTTTTGAGTTCTTTATATATCCTGGATACTAATCTTTTGTCAGATTTATATCTGCCAAAGATTTTCTCCCATTCTTCTGAGCTTCTTTTTCATGCATCTGATTGTTTTATAAGCCATTCAAAGGCTTTTAAATTTCAAAATCCTACTTGTCAAATACTGGCATTGTTTACTTGGCAAATGGAGTTCTATTCTGAAAGCCTTTCCCTAATCATGTATCATCATATATGGTACTGTCTAAATTTTCTTGTAACAATTTTAATGTTAGAGGTTTCACATTTAGGTCTTTGATCCTTTTGAGTTAATTTTTGAGCAAAATTATACATATATATA
>NC_045030.1:49876392-49895276 GCF_008632895.1 Mastomys coucha | reverse complement strand
TGTTGAAGATGACTTCTCTTCATTGTACATTTTTGATGTCTTGGTAAAGCCTTATGTGTCTGAAATCATATGCTGGGTCTTCTTCTTTTTGTCACTTAACAAATTTTTCTGATATTACATTTTCTGATAAAATTTTCATTTTTAATCTTTTATTTTTATATGACAATACCATGATATAATTTATCCTTTCCTTTCTCGTACTCCAAATACACTCATATGACTCTACTCTTTCCAGTTCATGTCTCCCTTTGCATTAATTTTTGTTACATGAATATCAGTATATGTCAATCCATGTATATTTATAATTACACCATCCTGCTCAATTTTTGGTACACATGTCTTTGAGCTAGTACAGTAGAATTTTTATTACTATGGCTCTGCAATGTATCTTGTGATATACAATGATTATTCCTCCAGCATTGTTCTTTTGATCAGGATTGTTTTCACTATCTGGGATATTTTGTAGTTTAATATGTAATTTGGGATAAGTTTTTCTGTATCTTTGAAGAATGAAGTTGGGATTTTGATATCATTGAATCAAATTGGTTTTTGGAAAATGGTCATTTTCACAAAATTACTTTACCAACCCAGGAACAGAGAATACCATTCCATTTTCTAGTGTCTTTCTCTATTTCTTTCTTTATCAGTTTAAATTTTTCACTTCAGTTCCTTGGTTAGGTTTATTCCAGATATTTTCCTGTCTTTGAGCTACTGTGAATGGGACTGTGCCCTGATCTATTTCTCTGTGCAACCACTGCCTATGTACAGAAAAGCTCCTGATTTGTATTAGTTGTTCCTGTATCTGACCATTCTCTTAACTTGGGTTATTGTTTCTAGAAGCTACTTGGTATAATTTTGAGATCTCTCATAACATCAGTAATTTGGTTTATTTTGATATAATTCTTACTTTTCATACTATAATGTGTCTTTCTAGATATTAGGACTCTAATTTTTAACACTTATCAGCCTGATTTTTTCAAATCTTCAGTTATTACATAAATAAAATATTATAATAAAGTAAAGATGTGCTTCTATGTTTATTTCTCATAGCCATGTAATGTAAACATTCCCCTTCATGAAGTGATAGAAAATAAGAACAGATTATTTTCTGAACATGTTTTTCTGCTTTATTTGTAAGTTAGAGTTAATTTATATTCATGATCTAAACTTAACTTGCAAACTGTTGTGAAATTTAATAAACAAGAATAAGTAAAGCAAATATGTCCGATAATAATGAAAACGATGTACGAGATTCATGAATATACTTTAAATACCAGTAAAATAAGTTTTACAGGCTGATATATTTTTACATATATATGTACATCCTTATCTCCAAGAAATACAAAATGAACATGTTTATTATTCCATAAATATAATTTGTCTTTCATAATTAGATACCCATTAATTAACTAAGAACTTATTTCAATCACCATGAAATTATTTTGCTTGTTCATAAAATTTGTGTATTCATACTGTTTCTTGTAGTTAGTACAAAGTTTGTGGGTAGCTTCTGTTGAACAATACATCCCCTTTGATTTTTTGATGAGAGTACATGTACTAATTGTTTATTATTATTTTAAAGGATCATATTCCACATATATCTGTGTACTAAAATTGTTAATTTGCCCTTTATTGGTTATTATGTGAGCTGTTCCTAATTGGTATGCATTATACATTTATTTTTCACTCATTTATTTTAATTTGTATCAAAGATATATGCTTATTATACATTGTCTATGTACCCTAGCAAAATATCACATGATATAATTGAGGTTCTAAAGAATCCAGAAATTTCTAATTCATTTTGTGAGTTTCTGGTAATGTTTTCGGAATTATATATATATATATATATATATATTCATATATATATATATATATATGAATATATATATATATATGAATATACATGGATATATGTGGATATATATGGATATATATGAATAGATAGATAGATAGATAGATAGATAGATAGATAGATAGATAGATAGACAGACAGATTTTCATATATTCAACTACTCTTGTATCCCTGGGATAAAGCTTACTTGATCATGGTGGATGATGTTTTTGATGTGTTCTTGGACTTGTTTTCAAATATTTAACTGAGTATATTTCATCAATGTTCATAAGGGCAATTGGTCTGAAATTACCATTCCTTGTGGAGTCTTTGTGTGGTTTAGGTATCAAGGATACTTTCAGCTCAATCTATGAGTTTGGCAATGTTCCTTCTGTTTGACTAACTTAGGGAGTATTGTTATGAGATCTTTGAAAGTCTCCAAGAATTCTGTACAAAAACCATCTGGCCCTATGATATTTTTGGATTAGAGAATTTTAATTACTGCTTCTATTTCTTTAGGGGTCATAGAACTATTTAAATAGATAATGTGTTCTTGATTTAACTTTGGTAAGTGGTATGTATCTAGAAAATCATGCATTTAATTTAGATTTTCCAATTTTGTGGTATACAAGCTTTTCTTGTAAGACAATGATTTTTTTAAATTCCTCGGTGTCTGTTGTTATGATTCCCCTTTTATTATTGATTTTGTTAATTTGCATATTGTTTCTCTGTCTTTTAGTTAGTTTGGGTAACAGTTTGTCTATCTTGTGGATTTTCTCAAAGAGGCATCTCTTGGTTTTGTTGATCCTTTTTATTGTTCCCATTATTTCTAATTGATTGACTTCAGTCCTAAGTTTCATTATTTCTTGTTGTCTTCTCCCCCATTGGGTGTGTTTGCTTATTTTTTCTAGAGCTTTCAGCTTTACCTTCAATTCCTTATTCTGAGAATTCTCCAATTTCTTTATGAAGGCAAGTGGTGTTATGAACTTTCTTCTTAGCACTGCTTTTATTGTGTCCAGTAAGTTTGAATATGTTGTGCCTTCATTTTCATTGAAATCAAGGAAGTCTTTGTTTTCATTCTTTATTTCTTCCCTGACCCAGTGGTTGAATCAGGAAGTTTGAGTACAGAGTTTTTCAGTTTCCATGAGTTTTTAGGGTTTTTGAAAATTTTGTGGGTATAGAAGTCTGAGCTGATATCTGTTTTCTTTTAGTGTCTGCAAGACCTTGTCCAGGCCTCTCTGGCTTATTGTGTCTATTGAGAAGTTAGTTGTAATTTTCATAGGTCTGTTTTGATATATTATTTGGCCTTTGCCCTTATAGCTTTTTATATTCTTCCTTTGTTCTGTACATTTAGTGTTTTGATTATTATGTGGCAGGAAGATTTTCTTTTCTGGTCCAATCTATTTGGTGTTCAGTAAGCTTCTTATATGATTATATCCATTTATTTCTTCAATTTAGTGAAATTTCTTCTATGATTTTGTTGAAGAAATTTTCTGGTCCTTTAATCAGTGAATCTTCTTCTATTTCCATTATTTTTAGTTTTGTTCTTTTCAATGTATCTTAAATTTCTTGGATGTTTTATCTTAGAAATATTTTTGATTTGTCATTTTCTTTGATGAATGTATCAATTACTTCAATGATATCTTCTATACCTGAGATTCTCTTGCTCATGTCTGTTGATGATGCTTGTGTCTGTAATTTCTGTTCTCTTTTCCAGGTTTTCCATTTCTAGAGTTATTTCTGTTTGTGTTTCCTTATTGCTTCTACTTTTCATTTTCAGGTCTTAAAAAGCTTAATTAATTTCCTATTCCTGTTTGATTGTACTTTCCTTTATTTCTTTATATGTCTTTCTTTCCTCTTTAAAAGCCTCTAACTGATTGTATTTCCTGTATTTAAGGGATTTCTTTATTTCCTCTTTAAAGGCCTCTATTGTCTTAATAAGATGTGATTTAATGTCATTTTCTCACTCTTTAGGTGATTTAGGATATCCAGGGCTTGCTATAACAAAAGGAGCTTGGTTCTGATGGATTCATGTTACAGTGACTTGTTTGTTCTTTTCTTTTAGTGGCCTTTAGTTATCTGGATGCCTCTGGTTTTGACTGACCTCATAGTCCTTGGTGGTAGCAGACCTCTGGGATTGTAGGTAGAGCTAGTAGCCCTAATGGCAGCATTATTCTGGATGTTTTGAGTTACAGCAGGTATCCAAGGAAGCAGGCTGTACTGGTTGTCCCGGTTGTCCCAGGCGGCAGCAGGCCTCTAGGAGCTTGAGGAGTAGAATGTAGGTCCAAGATTTCTTTTAGAGGTAAGGGATGGAAGATGGTGCACACAGTAGATGGAGTAGACCTCATGGATGTTGGGTTTACTAGGGCACAAGATTTATTGATAAACATTTATTTTTAGTTTCTTGATGACTATTAATATAAAGTTTACATCTAGTAAGTTACTAGGATTAAAAAAAATGCTATCATGTAGATGTTTGTTGCTTATCTTATCACCCATAGCACAATTAGTTGCTGAAATATCATTTAGGGCAACTGAGTATACTAAGTTTATGTGTTCTGTATATCCAGAGTGAAAACAATATTAATAATATTGAACTTTATTAAATAAAAAATAAATAAGATAACTTAGATTTAGCAATAGATCAGAATATCCACCAGTTAGAATTCCAAGAGGAGCAAATGTTGAAGATAGTTAGCAAATGATATAAATAAAATTATATAAAGACTCAAAAAATAGTCATGTTTATGCATAGTCCTCAACCATTTTAAAAACAAACATTTTAACATTTAAATCATTTTTAGTTATTCTACTTATTAATTTAATTTTTAAAAATTTTTTTTTAAACAAGTCCATTAGCCTAGGCTTCAGAATTTATGGTAGGCACTGTCATAGTTGTTTATTTATTAACTGAAAGTGTGTATAAATGGGAAAAGGACAATCATAGGAACACCTTTGTTCAGATATAATCCTAAAGTCCTTCTATATATTAAAATTATAAAATTTAGTAAAGAACATTTGCTTCATGGGTAAAATATTCTAGACTTTAATAGAAATTACTGCTTTACTTAATCATACAAACTACACTTTTATAATTTAAAAGCCATTCTTATTAATTACTTCACTTATTTACATTTCAAATGTTATCTCTTTTCCAGGTCTGTCCTTCACACCCCCCTCACCTTAACCACTTCCCTCTTCCCCTCTAAGAGGGTGTTCCCTCATCCATCCACCCACTCCTACTTCACCACTCCAGCATCCCCCTTCACTGGGGCAACAAGCTTCCACACGACCAAGAGCCTCGCCTCCCATTGGTATCAGATAAGTCAGTCCATGGCTATATATTTAGCAGGCGCCATGGACCTACCCATGTATACTCTTTGTTTGGTGGCTTAGTCCCTAGGAACTCTGAGGAATCCTATTAGTTGATACTGTTGTTCTTCCTATGGGGATGTAATCCCATTCAGCTCCTAGAGCCTTTCCCCTAACTCTTCTATAGTGCTGCCTGAGCTCAGTCCAAAGGTTGACTATGAATATCTGCATCTGTCTCAGTCAGATGATGTTAGAGCTTCTCAGAGGAAAGCTATGCCAGGCTCCTGTCTGCAAGCACAACATAGTTTCAGAAATAGTATCAGGGTTTGGTCTCTGAACAACATATGGATCCTGATTTGGGATTGTCTTTGGAAGGCCTGTCCTTTAGTCTCTGCTCCATTTTTGACCTTGCATTTCCTTTAGAGGGGAACAATTCTGGGACAATTTTTTTAGGTAAGTGGGTGGACTTATCCCTCAACTGAGGGTCATATCTTTCTACTGGAGGTGGTCTCTTCAGGTTCAATTGCCCCACTATTGAGTATTTTGGGTAAGGTCATCTCTATAGGGTCCTGGGAGACTCTCATATACCTTGTGTTTGAGACTTTCTAGAGATTCTCCAGTCCCCTACCCCATGCTACTGAATGTTTCTATTCCTTCTCTTGGCCCTTTCAGCTTAGCTCCTGTCTCCACCTCATACCAGATCGCCACTTTTTCCCTCCCCCTCTCCTCTCCCACACAGGTCCCTCCTTCCCTCTTCCTCCCCATGATTATTTTGTTCCCCTTCTAAGTGGAATTGAAGCATGTACACTTAGGCTTTCCTTCTTGTTAAGCTTCATATGATCTGTGAATTGTATCGTGGTTATTCTAAAAGTTTTGGCTAATATCCACTTAACAGTGAGTATATACCATGTATGTCCTTTTGGGTCTTGGTTACCTGACTCAGGATGATATTTTGTAGTTCCATCTTTTTGCCTGAAAAATTCATGATGTCCTCAGTTTTAAAAGCTGAGTAGTATTCCATTCTTCACAGAAACAGAAAGAGCAAATCTCAATTTCATATGGAAGAACAAAAAAAAATACAGAATAGCAAAAACAATTCTCAACAGTAAAAGAGCTTCTGGAGAAATCACCTCTCCCGACTTCAAGCCATACTACAGAGCAATAGTGATAAAACAAAAAACAAAATTCTGTATGCTATTAGTACAGAGACAAACAGGTTGATCAGGAATAGGATTGAAGGCCCAGATATAAACCCACATACCTACGGACACTAGATTTTTAACAATGAAGCCAAAACCATACAGTGGTAAAAAGAAAATATCTTCAGCAAATGGTATTGGTCTAACTGGTGGTCTCTATGTAGAAGAATGCAAATTGATCTATATTCTTAATGCATTTTAAAATTTTGACCAAATAGATGAGTAACATCCTTTCTGCAAAGATATGCATACAGAAAAGAAATCATAATGAATATAAATCCAGTTTCTAAAAATTAAAAGTCTAAATCAGATATAAAAATATTTAATTCCAAATTAATTAGAAAAAAGAAAATACTGCATGACATTGTATGCTTTCATTTGCTTTCCATTTGAATTTTCACATATAGTTTACATTGAAATAATACATTTTTTCAGAAGGTGCACATACTATGAATTAATGCTGTAAAATCTAAGGAAAAGCCAATTTTGGAAAAAAATATATTTTATTTCCTCAGAATCATACCCTATTCTATAATTACATAGGCTATAGAAAATACTATATTCAAAGCATGAAATTTAAAATCTACTAATTTCATGTGAAATATCTTAAAGCAGAGGCTACTTTGCAATCTCTTCAAGATTAAGTCTTGGTACTTGAAATTGACTCAGGCAATTGTTACCTTATTGCATAGATCCCACTATCTTTTTCAGTGATGAACACACTTGAGGAGATGTATTTTTCTTGACTGGACACAATATGATGACTGAAGTACACAAACTAAAGTCTGCTCTATCAACTTCAGCAAATACATAAGTATCTATCATCATTAAAAAGCTTAGAAGTCTCTATTTTAGTAGACAGTTGCTAACATAGACAACTTCAACTGACCTAGACATAAAAAATACAATACAATTGTAGAATACTCATCAAATCTTTCTTTCAAGACTCAAGGATCATTGTAGAAGAAGCAGAAAGAGTATAAGTTACAGAGGCATTGGATGACCATAAGTAACCTGTTTTTTGGACAATGTAGGGCATAGGCACATGTGGATACTTAAGTTGTGATAGAACATAACCTGTGTAAACACAAACCAGACCAAATGCCTACAAGGTGATATAAGTTGGGCATGAACTCCCAGCAAAGCCACAGAGCTATTAGCAATTGCTAGTTTTTGGGAAGATGGAGAGAATTTTATCCATGGATGTGAAGCATAGGAAGCTGACAACACTCTGGTGGAAGACCACATATTTAAGAATATTTTGGCAGTGTAAACTGTTCTTGAGGTTCAAAAAGATACAGCATTATAACTATGCAATATTTTGCCTTTTCTGAATGCCATTAAGTATAAGTTAGAATAAAAGAAATATCAATAATGTCAAATAATTGATGTATTCTTCTGATGGATTTTAACAACTAAAATATATTCCTTCTGATTAAAACATAGAAAAGGAATGAAGGACACATATGCAGTGCATAAAATGTGTTTTTGATACAAAGAATATGAGTCACAAGGACTTTTTTTTTTATTTAGTAAATCAAAGAGAATATTTGTCCATATAGTCATTTGATAGAGACTTTTAAGTTAAATGTATGGAAGATCTCTATCAACAATCTAATGTGCTAGAATTTTTCCAGCTACATGTTGAATATATTAACATAATTTTAACTAATAAGTAAACCATTGTGAATGCCTCTTCATCCACTACCCATTTTATTAGTACTTCTATAATTTAAAGGCAATGATCCCATAGAAAAAACCACAGAGGCAGCTCTTTACATTTCCTTTGCAGTTAGGAAACAGTGAATGAATAAAAGTGGGGCAATGCTATAAAGCCTCAAGAATTTCCAAATCCATTACCAACTTCTGCTACAACCTCTCTAAGCTGGGCAAGAATTTAGGACCAAACTTTACAATTGTCTTATGGGGGGCAATTGACCTGTATTTGAACACATAAATCAAACACTAGTATTTTATTTGATACACATATTTTAGGTGTCAGTTTCAATTGAAGTACAATTTCTTTGTCATAATGACTAGAGGAGATTGAAACTAAATTGCTTGTTGGCTTGAGAAGAACACTCAGAGTTTCACTAAATTTGACATGTTCACATTTCTTATTAGATAAAATGGTTTGAGGAGAAAAAAATGTATAAAGCAAACTGCCTTGACGTGCTACAGTTCAAATGTGTAGTGTTTGCAAATGTTTTCTTCTTCTCCTGTGTTTGGAACTGTGTGCTAATGGGTTATGATTCTTCCTTATTCTTTTTGGCATAAATTTTCTGTATCTGAAAATTCTGACACTTAATAATATGTCTCTTATTCTGTTTTTGGAGTTTTGGTAGTTTCATAGCAGCTCTAGTTGTACGCTTATAATGCTATCCCTGTCTTCACTACTAATCTTTTTCTTGTTTGTAACTTTTTGGTATGTTTTCATATATATTTTAGATACTATATATGAGAATTTTAACTATCTGTGTTCTTTTATACTGCCTGTCCCAAGGAAATAGTTCCTGTTTTCTGCCAGATTCTTTCCTTAACCTTAACACAACTGTTTCCACAAATTAATTCTTCCAGTTTAGTCTGGGAATTGCTGCCTAAATTTGAGCATTCAACACATACACACAAACACACACACACACACACACATACACATATACAAGAAGTTATAATGCCATCTACATGCAACTAATTATATCTGTGCTTTCCTCATACCATTAATACATATTACTGTTATTAAGACTCTGTTATTACAATGTCCATGTCATTTCCAGGAGTAATTTCACAACACTCTTCCCCATTCCTCAACACTTAAATTCTTCTAAACTGATTACTATGTTATTCTCTGGACATTTTTTCCAGAATAGAGGGGTTGAAATAGATGTTCCACTTAAGGTTGAACAGTCACACTAATTCTTATTAATCCAGTCAGAAATAAGTCTCTGCATTAAGTTTTGAAAAAGTGTTCTTTTCCAAAGTTGAGAGAACTACAAATACAAGGATGTAGACATAAAAGAGAAAGCAGTTTGACAATTAGTAAGACATCACAAGTGGATTCCCTGGAGCCTATTAACTCCTGATCCATAGACTTATGACCAGGTTTACAACACCAGGCATATATTATCTCCTGTGAAGCAGACATCAGATCTAAACAGAAAATATTTTTCTTAACTGTACAATGTTTACATCACTATTTTCTTTAAATTTTACATTTAAATGTCAGTTACACTTTTGGAATAAATAGTCTCACATTTTAACCAAGGGTAGACTCAAACGTCACTATCTGCTTTAGATTCACATATTTGAGAATTTGAGGTTATAGGTATACAATGTGTGTGTGTACATGTATTGATTCTATTGAAGAATTCATAAGGTATATCTTTAATATATTTTGGATTTTGAACTCTATTGCCAGGGTTTGGTAACAGATGACAGAACATATTCCACCATTGTGACAGATGGTGTGATTAAGGGAAAAATTTAACTCCAACAGAAGTGTACAAAAAGTTAAATTGTTAAGATTTATGGTGTTTCCAGTCAGCAACAGACATTAATTGGGGGAAATACTGTGCAGCTATAGCATTAATTACTTAGTCAATTTCTCACAGATATAGTTGACAGGTCCTTCTTGACAGCTAACTTTTCAAACTTTCTAGCAAGAGAACTCTTTTAATATGTTCCACTTGATTTTGATGAGAAAAAGAATCTTGTTAATGAAAATCACATTTTTAAGCCATGTGCTAATTAAATAATGTCACTGAAATACAGTATCCTTTTAGGTGATTTACTGAGGATAAGTTGCAGGTGTGGAACAGGGAGCAAGAGAAGAGTTTTCTATTTGCTGTGTTATGAGAATAAGATACTAACATTGAAAAAGGACTTTAGCCAAAATACCCAACAAAGTAGACATAGAACCTGTAGACACCATATCCTGAGGTTAGGTACAGCCTCTAGTTGAGGGATTGGGCCACCCACCAACCTCAAAAATATTAATCCATTCCTCCTGTTAAAAAGAAATGTAGGGACAAAGAGTAAAACAGAAACTGAAGGAATGGCCATCTAGACACTGCTCCACCTGGGGATCCATCCCATCTGCTGACACCAAACCCAGACACTATTGCTGATGCCAAGAAATACTTATTAACAGGAGCACAGTATTGTTGTCCCCTGAAAGGCTCTGCTAGATCATGAGCAATCAGATGCATATGTAACCAGCCAACCATTGGACTGAGCGTGGGGACCCCAATGGGGCAAGGAAAGTAGGAGCTGAAGGGGTTTTAAACCTCATGGAAAGAACAGCAATATCAACCAACCAGAACCCCCAAAGCTCTTAGGGACTAAACCACTAATCAAAGGATACAAAAGGGATACCCATGGCTCCAGCTTGATATGTAGCAGAGGATTGCCTTATCTGGCATCATTGGGAGGGGAGCCCCTTGGTCCTGTGGAAGCTTGATGATGCAGGATAGGGGAATGCTAGGCAGCTGAGGCAGGAATGGTTGGGCAGTTGGGGAAGCACCCTCATAAAGGAGGAGTAAAGGGTGGATATAGGGCTTGTGGAGGGGAAACTGGCAAGGGGGATAACATTTAAAGTGTAAATAAATAAAATAACCAATTAAAAATGAAAATTAAAAAAAAACATTGCATAGTTCAGAAAGTTATAAAGTTGTGACCCAAATGCTTGAACAGGTAGTTAGCTTTTGATATCTTTCTCTTAGCTTGAACATGATCATTTTAGTCCTATGTATTCACATGGTATGCATTCTCTACCTGTAGATGTTTATTCACTTATTGTAGCTACAACTCTATAAGTTTGTATGTTGGGAATGAATAACAGCAATAAGCCAATTATCATTTTATTTATTTATTTTTAAGGAAGTGGGAATCGATTAAGCAAATTGTTTTTGGTTGACAATCTTAGTCAACATTTGGAAGAACAAATGGTTTTATAAGAGAATGTAGAGAATCTACACAGGATGTCAATACCATTCTTGTCTGGGTCTTGTTTTGACATCCATGTTGATAAGACTTTATAAGAGTAGCTTCTCTGACATATTTAACAGTTGTTTCCTGTTATTTTTTATTTGATTCCTTGCACCCTTTTGCTATTATCCATGAATTTCACAGCACATATGTCAGTCCTGGCTCAGCACCATATGTTCATTTGTTCATTAGCTCTGGATTTTTTTTAAAAGGTACCTTGTTACAAAAAGATGCATCTTTGATAATCAGTGAAGCCTATACTTTACTATTCACTTTATCTGTGGATATATAAATATGATTAGACTATAGTTAAGAATTAAACAGGTTTAGTAAAATGGTCACTGTCAGTTTTCCTCCAAGTTCCATGAATTCACAAACCTCAGATAATTGGCTATGTTTACATAGTCATAATTTTCACTTGTTTTGGCAGGCCATAAGTTGATTAGAGAGCTGTTGGTTATGGACAGGATATATGTGTCACTATTTCATCCTCTGTTTTATCATGCCATGATCTTCTTTGTTTTATTCCATAGTGATTTGTCATACATGAAAAGGACTTTTGGCTGTTTTTTCTGCCATATTGCTAACATAATTAAGATTTCCTCAAATGTGCATTTCTTTATGTCATCAATTAAATTGTCAATACAGTTTTTCTATATCATTTACATTTATAAGATTTCATTGCATTTCATATTTATTTATTTATTCAAACCATAATGAAAATATAGTTCACCTTACATTGAACACATGCATAGGGTTTCTCATTATTGCATCTTTTCATTCTATCAAAGGTAATCAAGAGTAATGAAGTATTTCTCATATAAATTACACATGTAGAATTTACTTCTAGTTTGATACTATTTACATGTTTTCAGCTTTCATGGGATTAGAATAACAAAAATCCTCTTCCATGTTGTTTCCATGCATAGAGTATTTCTCCAATGTAACCATATTTATTATTTTGAAGAACTCAATTTAAGTAATTCATTTCCTCATTGTGAATACAAATTGTTTACAATATTAGTTATTATGTGATTCACAGTGTTACCTAACAACTTACAAACTTTACAATGTAAAATAGACAAATGATAATTTAAGAATAAGTTTGAAATATAAATAAGTTGATAATGAAATCTCTTTCCATTATTAATTTGTTCAGTCATTCTTTTACATATCACCTATCAACAAAGACAAGTTTTCTATAGGTTCTGGATCTTACATTTTACATAGTTACACAAAATCATTTACATATCTGATATTAAAGCAAAAGGAAACTAAGAGAACAAAGGATACTAGTGGGGAAAGAAAATGAGGAAGAAGAGAATACAGTGGTGTATTGCCTAAATTTTATGTCAACTTGAAACCAGCTAGAATCATCAGAGAAGAAGGACCATTAACTGAAAAATATCCCTTACTGTCTACTGGTTGTAGGCAAGCCTGTAGGGCATTTTTATTACTAACTGATGAAGGAGGGTCCAACCTACTTTTAGTGTTGTTACCCTTGTGTTGGTAACTATGGGTTCCATAAAATGCAGGCTGAGCAAACCATAAGACACAAGCCAGTAAAGAACATTCTTCCATTACTTCTGTATTAGTTCTGGCTCCAGGTTCCTGCCCAGCTTATGCTCCTGTCTAGACTTCCTTTGATGATGAACTGGGAAGGCAAAACATAAAATGAAAGAACCCCTTTTCTCCCACAAGTGGTCATGGTCATAGTATTTTGTCACAAAAATAGAAACCCTAAGACAGTATGTAGATTTGTCTACTATATTACAAGCATGATTTTGCTTCAGGTAAACTTAGGCTAAATTCTTTCTATTTAACTTGACATGTAATTCAAAGAAAAATTTCTTCCCTAATATCTAGTAAGATCTTGAATTTACTTTCTGAATATTCTTGCTTCTTGTTTCTCCTAATAAACTCACAGCTACTCTTGAAATATTTGTTCACAAAGTCACAGAACCTTGGCCATGTAGAGGCTAATAGCAGCTAAGCCATGTCACAACAATGAAAATACCACGAAAGAACGTCCTAAGCCTTCTTGAGCCAATTTATAGGACAGTTTCTTTAAAAAAAATTTTTCAAAATATTTCAAGTCATCCCAGATAGATGCTACCTGAAAATTTACATGTAAATTAAAATTAATAAGTAGATTGAGTTTTAAAATATGCCCAAGAGAACAGAATAACTAAACAAAATCTTTCGATAGATATAACACTCTTCAGAGTTATCTCATAGAATTGGCCTTTTTTAGTTGCTCTGACAGAACCATGTTCCAACTTGCAAACACAAAACTCTGTATTTATTGAACTTGTTTGAATGTACAGTGTTATAATCTTTGTGACTTGTTTGAATATATAGTTATATTATAAGCTTTGTGTTATATGTTTTTGTCCAGAAACGTCTAGTAAAAATCAGAGAAAATATTTTAGTCAGATTTTTTTTTAATCAACAAAGACAAATAGGAAAAAAGATCATAAAATAGGCTGGATTTTAATAAAAAGACTGAATTTTATGAAAAAGTTACTTGAGAATACATTAATAAGCTTTAAACTGAAAAGGAGCCTGATATGGCTGTCTCCTGAGAGGCCCTGCCAGAGTCTTACAAATATAGAGGCAGAAGTTCACTCTCTGTTCATGTGGCTGTCTAGGTTTGTTGAAAGATTACTTTCTTGCTTTTTCTAGGGTGTAGTTTCCCTCCTTGTGTTGGAGTTTTCCATTTATTATCCTTTGAAGAGCTGTATTTGTGGAAAGATATTTTGTAAATTTGGATTTGTCATGGAATACTTTGGTTTCTCCATCTATGGTAATTGAGAGTTTTGCTGGGTACAATAGCCTAGGCTAGCTTTTGTGTTTTCTTATGGTCTATATGATATCATCCCAGAATCTTCTGGCTTTTATAGTCTCTGGTGAGAAGTCTGGTATAATTCTGATAGGTCTGCCTTTATATGTTACTCAACCTTTATCCCTTACTGCTTTTAATATTCATTCCTTGTTTTTTGCATTTAGTGTTTTGATTATTATATGATAGGAGGGATTTCTTTTCTGGTACAGTCTATTTGGAGTTCTGTAAGCTTCTTGTATGTTCGTAGGCATCTCTTTCTTCAGGTTAGGGAAGTTTTCTTCTATAATTTTGTTAAAGATATTTACTGGACCTTTAAGTTGGTAATCTTCAGTCTCTTCTATTCCAATTATGCTTAGGTTTGGTCTTCTCATTGTGTCCTGGATTTCTTGGATGTTTTGGATTAGGATCTTTTTGTATTTTGCATTTTCTTTGGTTGTTGTGTCAGTGTTTTCTATGGTATCTTCTACATCTGAGATTCTCTCTTCTGTGTCTTGTATTCTGTTAGTAATACTTGCATCTATGGCTCCTGACTTCTTATGATTTGTTTTTTGAATATACATAAAACTATAATAATTTAAAATTTCAAGAAAAGAGGTTCATGTTCAATTGTTACGTGTATCAAACTATAGGTAAACCAAAAAAGAGGTAACTTTCAGAATTAAATAGATTTCATTTAATTTTGGAGTAGTTATGTATGATCTATTTCTGCTACATGGTAAAAAAACTATACATTCAGTGGATTCTCCTTGTTACTGTCATCAATAAAAAAGTGAATATATATGAACAGTAAAGTAGCTCAAATTATGGAGTTTCTCAAGAAAAAGGAAAGAGATTGAATAGAAATAATAACCTACACTAATCATCATGTAAATATAGAATTTTAAATTATTAACTTCAAAGAACAAACTTTAGAATAATTTAGTAGGGTGCTTTAGTAATTCATTTTACGTTTCTTGGGAAGCTATTCACTGAAGTTGGCCATTTCAAACATAGATTTGGTTGCTAGTGTTAGCATGAGTACTTACGTTTCAAGTTAACCATCCCACATACACTATTGACAAACAGTGTACTTAGTCCTGTGGCTTTCACTTATATTTTACAATTATATCACTGGATAATTTCCACCAGTCATTACAATAGTACTTGCAAATGTCTTTGCTAGCTATTCTTTTGTTAGTTAGAAATTCTTTTTTCCCCTTGCTGTGTGAAAATGGCACTTACTGTGATTAAATGAGATGCAAAACTTCATTCCTGGTAGGTCTGGTGCCTTTCATGCAGAGTAAATGTGACTGTTGGGCTTTCTACTGAACATTATTGCTCAATATTCTCAGAAAGGAGTACTGCTTAAACCATATAGAGATGAGCTCTTACCCTTTTAGACAGGGAGAAAACAGACTTAATTTTCTGTTGTCTGACAAATTACAATTGGTTTAGATTAATTCTCATTCTTATAGCTGTTCCAGTTTCCTCTATGTATACTTAAGAATAGATACTTCTTATGTTTTGTTTCTGTGTCTTATGATGAACAACATTATCCAGATAATTGATTTGAAAAACATTTGCAAGAACAAGCACCAGAGAATGAGTGAGGTTTTAAATAATTACAATATCAAATATAGAGAAAGAATATAAATGTATTTACTATCCCATTTTCTTTGTCAATACATACATATATGTATTTATATGTATAATATCTGTGTTTGAATACAAGAAGGAAATTGAAAATGATATATGCAAATCAAAACAACCCTGAGATTTTAACTCACACCAGTCAGAATAGCTAAGATCAAAAATTCAGGTGACAGGAGATGTTGGCAAGGATGTGGAGAAAGAGGAACACTCTTACATTGCTGATGGGATTGCAAGCTGGTACAAGAACTCTGAAGATCAGTTTGGCAGTTCCTTACATGAGGACCCAGCTATAACCCAGAAGATGCTCCAACATGTAATAAGAACACATGCTCCATTATGTTCATAGCAGCGTTATTTGTAATAACCAGGAGCTAGAAAGAACTCAGATGCCCTTTAACAGAGGAATGGATACAGAAAATGTGGGATATTTATACAATGGAATACCACTCAGCTATTAAAAACAATGAATTCATGAAACTTTTAGGCAAATGGATAGAACTAGAAAATACCACCCTGAATGAGGGAAAACAATTGCAAAAGAAAACACATAGTATGCACTCACTGATAAGTGGATATTACCCCAAAATCTCCAAATAACCAGGATACAATTCACATACCACGTGAAGTTCGCAAACAAGGAATACCAAAGTGTGGGTGCTTCAGTCCTTCTTAGAAGGAGAATAAAATGCTCACAGGAGCAAATATGGAGATAAAGTATAGAGCAGAGACTAAAGGAAAGGCCACCCAGAGACTGTCCCACCTGGGGATTCATCCCATATACAGTTATGAGACCCAGGCCATCCACTATTGTGGATGCCAAGAAGTGCATGCTGACAGGAGCCTGATATGGCTGTCTCCTGAGAGACCCTGCCAGAGCCTTACAAATACAGAGGCTGATATCAGCAGCCAATCTTTGGACCGAGCATCGGGTCCCTAATAGGGGACTTAGAGAAGGGAGTGAAGGAGTTGAAGGGGTTGGCAATAACATGGGATGAACAACAATATCAACTAACCAGAACACCCAGAACTCCCAGGGACTAAGCAATCAACAAAGGAGTTCACATGGCTCCAGCTGCATATGTAGCAGAGGATGGCCTTGTCATGCACCAATGGATGCCCTTGGTCCTTGGTTCTATGAAGGCTTGATAGATGCCCAGTGTATTGGAATCAAGGGCTGGGAGGTGGGAGTATGTGGGTGGGTGTTGGACCACCCTCATAGAAGCAGGGGGAGGGAGGATGTGATAGGGTAATTCCAAGAGGGAGGGAAACTGGGAAAGGAAATAACCTTAGAAATGTAAATAAAGAAAATATCCAATAAAAAACAGAAAGAAAGAAAAGAAGGAAATTACATTGTTCAGATGAAGAATAAGACATGTCAGTTTGACAAAATTTCAAAGTAGTTGATGTTACATCAGGGAGGGTTCCAGCATTTATTAAGCAATAAATATGAAGGCATGGAAATTCTCTTTGATTTGCTCTCAGAACTGTTCTTGTAATAAAAGTTTATTCAGATGGTTGACTTTCATAGCCCAGTTAGAATGTTGACATTATTACAACAGCTTAAATATCAACAGCGCATAAATCTACATCACAGATTGATTCTAGTTTTCTTCTTGGAGTGAATTTTTATCTTGTCATTATCAAATACAATCCAATAATAATTGCACACGGTCTTCTACAACCCATCCTTTACTTCTGTCATTCCTAAGACAGCTTCATTAAAGGAAATATCTGTTTTGGGGACCTCTCTGTATTTGCTTACAGAAATTTTTGTTGTGACCCTGAAAGAAACTTGCCAACCACTGTATTACAACAATATGAACCAACCAGTACCCCCAGAGCTCCCAGGGACTAAACCACCAACTGTATATGTAGCAGAGGATGGCCTTGGTCAGACATCAATGGGAGGAGAGGTCATATGAAGGCTCGATACTCCACATAGAGGAATATTAGGGGGGACGTGGTAGTGGATAGGTGGGTAGGGGAATACTCTCATAGAAGCAGGCGAGGCGGGAAGGGGATAGGGTTTTTCAGAGGAGAAACCAGGAGAGGGGATAACATTTGAAATGTAAATTAAGAAAATATATAATAAAAAAAGCATAAATCTGGTTGAATAACAATATTTTTTGACTGGAAATCACCAACAGTGTCTAAAATATAAACCATTCCATACTACTTTAATAGTTAAATCTTTAGAGTATTTCCAAAGGAATATATAAGATTCCAAATACATATGAATCTCTTACTCCAAGGCTGACTTTATTTCCCCAGAAAAGTAAAGTTAAATCATGACCACCTAATGCTTTTAGTTTACTTTTATAAAGGTTCATCTTTCTGTTTGTGTTTTAATTAAAATCATCACCTGCATAACTTGTTTGTCTACATAAAACTTTTAAATTCCTCTTCACTATGGCCTAAACTATTAAAATAATTATAGGAATTTGTCAATTCTCTTTCCTTTTTCTCTATCCAGAGATTCCTATGTACCTCCTTCTCTCTCTCAAATTTATTTATTTATTTATTTATTTTTAAATTTTATTGCAATATTGTGAGAAAAATTACATGATTTCAATTTATCTGAGTTTGTTAACATTTAAAAACATATTTTAAGTAAATAGAATTAAATCACATTCTTGTTTTCTTTTTATACCCCAACTCCTCCCAGAGACTCCCCTTTTAATACCTACAATATCTTTTTTTATCATAGACTTTAAAATTTATAAAATATTATAACAATAAAAGTGAGTATTATAAAAGTTGTTTGATATAAAACAACAATCAATTTAACAGACTTATGCAGATGCTTGTCTATGGCAATACTGAAAAGACAAATGTTTTTCTCAATATAAATTTTAAATAACTCCAAATGTATTAACTGTATATTTCAAAATAAAATATCACTACTAATATTTTCTTAAATGAACATAAATATATAAAGTGTTTTATTTGTTTGTTTATTTGTTTTGTATTTAGTAGAGCTTAAGATCTTTGCTCTTACTGTGGTAACTTGATACAAGAGTTACAAACGTAAAGCAAAGCATTCAGTCTCACACTTTGTTGTTCTCTTACAAGCGCCCTC
>NC_045030.1:49869261-49875880 GCF_008632895.1 Mastomys coucha | reverse complement strand
TCTTCTAGCTTTCATAGTCTCTGGTGAGAAGTCTGGTGTAATTCTGATAGGCCTGCCATTATATGTTATTTGACCTTTTTCCTTTACTGCTTTTAAAATTCTTTCTTTGTTTAGTGCATTTGGTATTTTTATTATTATGTGACAGGAGGAATTTCTTTTCTGGTCCAATCTATTTGGAATTCTGTAGGCTTCTTGTATGTTCATGGACATCTCTTTCTTTAGTTTAGGGAAGTTTTCTTCTATAATTTTGTTGAAGATATTTACCGGCCCATTACTGTGGGAGTCTTCACTTTCCTCTATACCAATTATCCTTAGGTTTGGTCTTTTCATTGGATCCTGGATTTCCTGGATGTTTTGGGTTAGGGTCTTTTTGCTTTTTGCATTTCTTTGACCTTTATGTCAATGTTTTCTAAGGTGTCTTCTACCCCTGAGATTCTCTCTTCTATCGCTTGCATTCTGTTGGTGATGCTTGCAGCTATGACTCCTGATTTCTTTCCTAGGTTTTGTATCTCCAGGGTTGTCTCTCTTTCTGATTTCTTTACTGTTTCTATTTCCATTTTTAGGTTCTGGATGGTTTTGCTCATTTCCTTCACCTGTTTGATTGTGTTTCCTGTAGTTCTTTAAGGGATTTTTGTGTTTCCTCTTTAAGTGTTTCTAGCTCTTTACCTGTGTTCTCCTGTATTTCTTTGAGGGTGTTATTTATGTCCTTCTTAAGGTCCTGTATCATCATCATGATAAGTGATTTTAGATCTGAATCTTGCGTTTTGGGTGTGATGGTGTGTCCAGGACTAGCTATGGTGGGAGAATTGGGTTCTGATGATGACAAGTGACCTTGGTTTGTGTTGTTTATTTTCTTATGCTTGTCCCCCTGCCATCTGGCTAACTCTAGTGCTACCTGCCCTTGTTAAATCTGACTGGAGCCTGTCCTTCCTTCGATCCTGGTTGTGTCAGAACTCCTCAGAGTCAAGCTGCCTCTGTGATCCTGTGATTCTGGGATCTTGGGCTTGTAGATCACCTGGAAGTGTGGCTTTCTCTGTGTGTTGTGGGACTGGCTGCAGAGCTTGTGCCCAAGGTCTGCTCAGAACACTAACCCAGACAGACCGGAAGGAACCAGAATCACTAGGCTGGTGGAGTTCCTAAGTGCCTGGTCCCGCTGGTCCCAGTTACTCCCAGTGTTGGGAAAGATGTTGGTTCCTGCTTACCTCTGATCCTGGGTTTGTTAGAGCACCTGATTGTGGTGCTTCCTCTGGGTGTTGTGGGACCCAAAGGATCCTATGCCACTGGGCTGGTGGAGTTCCTGTGTGCCTAGTCCAGCTGGTCCCAGTTATGCCCAGTATTGGGACAGATGTTGTGTCCTCCTTACCTCTCCCCCTCTCAAATTTATGACAATGCTCATTTTGGTTGCAATCATTAAATATATACATAATTGCATAAATATATAAATACAACTGCTGGTACTATATATTATTTCTAGCACCTATATAATATCAGGGATGATTGAATTCCAATGTTTTTTCTTTCCTAAGGAATATTAAATCTTCCTATTTCAGCAACACTTAGTTACCTATATTTTTTTATTCAGGGGCAGGGCTGAATAAGGTTTTTCTATTCCACTGGGGATTTATTCAGATCCTGTTTATATAGTCATATTGTTTAGCAATCCTACATATACCTTCCTTTTTGTCTTATATTCATCTTCAATATAGCATGATAAAAAACCTAATGTTTAATGGCTAGAATTATGGCTTTGTAATTAAAAGTACTTATTGCACACCCTTTAGGACCTGAGGACAAATTCCCACCACCCATACAAGCCATGCATAGCCGATTGTACCTGTAACCTCAGCATGGGATGTTAGATAGAGCCAGAAGGATCCTGAAGACTTTCTGGCAAGTCAGCCTATGAAAGCTAGTTGTTTCTCCTAAAAACATAAAGTGGAATAACGAAAAATCTTTAATTTTATTTCTATTATTATATGTTTATTTAAAGTACAATATATGAAAATATATACTTCCACACAAATATGACAAAACATCATTGTGGTGATACGCTGAAGTTATATTATTTCTGGTGATAATGCTCCCTTGATTAGCTGTATATTATCTCACAAAAACTGGAGGGTCAGGCAAGGCAAAACTCCCTTACAGTTGCTGGTCAGAGGAATATGGCAAACTCTGAAAATAATATGGGTTATTTCCTTACTTACCTCCTGGGATGTTAAAGTGAAGACATTCTTGCTGAAGACATTATACATTTTGGCCACAGGAGCTGGAGGAATTGAGCTCAATCTAATCAGGAAGCCTTCTCCCTGAGTACAAACCCTCATGATATCAGAATGTGCTATTCAAGCTGCCAAGGAATAAAAAGCAATTAATAATCTGACCCAGCAGGACAGTTTAGAAGCAGAAAGAGTGACCGGCAAATAATGATAATCCCAATGGTTCTATTATTACATTTCTATCTTGGGGGTAACCAAAAGCTGTGTAATTGGGCTTAAATTCTATTCATTAGAAGGAAACTATTATCTAGTATTGTAAACTTAGCCACCTTCATGTGGACAGGAAACTGAGCCCTTGTAGAGAACCACCTACTGCCACTTTCTTAAGCTAGTATATTTTTTAACTATATTATGAATACTCATCCTTATTCCACACACACACACACAATATATATATATATGTGTGTTTCATATACATATATATTCATATGCATATATATGAAAAATAATATAATAAATATAGGTCATGCTAATAACACACATAAATATGCATTAATTTAAGACAACATACTACATAGTTCAAAAATTATTCAGGATAAAGAATTAATGGATAAAAATAAATAAATTTTCAAAAATATAATTACTTTTTATTGGTTGTTTTATTTATTTGTATTTCAAATGTTATCCCCTTGCTGGTTTCTCCTCCATTAGCCCTCTGTCCCCTTCTGCTTCCTACTTTCCTCTATGAGGGTTCTCTCCCACCGGTCCACCCACTCCTGACTCAATGCCTAGTGTTCCACTCTCCTGAGTCATAAAGCCACCAGCAGACCAAGGGGCTCCCCTCCCAGTGATGCCAGATAAGGCCATCCTCTGCTACAGCTCTAGCTAGAGCCATGGGTACTCCCTGTGTTTCCTTTGGTTGTTGGTTTAGTCCCTGGGAGCTTTGGAGATCTGCTTGGTTGATATTGTTGCTCTTCCTGTGAGGTTGCAAACCCCTTTAACTCCTATAGTCATTCTTGCCCCATTGGGGTCCCAATACTCAGTCCAATGTTTGACTGTGTACAGCCACATCTGTATTGGTCAGGATCTGGCAGAGCCTCTCAGGGAACAACCATACCAGGTTCCTGTCAGTAAGCACTTCTTGGCAACAGCAAGTGTCTGGGTTTGTTGTCTGCATATGGGATGGATCCACAGCTGGGGCAGTCCCTGGGTAGTCTTTCCTTCAATCTCTGCTCCACTCTTTGTCCCTGTATTTCCTTTAGACAGGAGTAATTCTGGCTTAAAATTTTGGAGATGGGTGGTTGGCTCCATCCATCAACTGAGGGGCTATGCCTAATCTCTGAATATGGTTTCAACAGGTTCTCCATCCACTTTTCAGAGCATTTTATCTAATGTCATTCCTGTGGGGTCCTTGGAGGCTCTTGATTTCCTGGCATCTGTGACTTTTGGCTTGCTACACCCAGTTCCACATCACCCTTTGCTACACACCTTTGTTCAATTACCTGACCCTCTGTACATCTCCTCCACCTTCTCCCTTACCTGATTCTGCCCCTCTTTTCCCCTTTCCCTTTTCACTTCCTCCCAAGTCCCTTCTACCCTCTCCTTCATTGATTATATTGTTCTCCCTTCTAAGTAGGACTGAAGCATCCACCAATTGGTCTTCCTTCTTGAGCTTCATGTGATCAGTGAGTTGTATCATGGGTATTTCACCACTCTTTGCCTAATTGCCTAATAGCCACTTATTAGTGAGTACATACCATGTGTGTTATTTTGTGATTGAGTCATCTCACTCAGGATATTTTCTATATCCATCCATTTGCCTGAGAATTTCATGAAGGCATTATTTTAATAGCTGAGTAGTACTTCATTGTGTAAATGTACCAAATTTTCTGCATCCATTCATCTGTTGAAGGACATCTGGGTTGTTTCCAGCTTCTGGGTATTATAAATATTACTGCTTTGAACATAGTGAAGCACATGTCCCTGTTATATGTTAGAGCAACTTTTGGGTATATGCCCAGGAGTGGTATAGCTGGGTCCTCAGGTAATACTATGTCCAATTTTCTTAGGAACCACCAAACTGATTTCCAAATTGGTTGTACCAGCTTGCAATCCCACCAGCAATGAAGAAGTGTTCCTTTTTCTCCACATCCTCACCAGCATCTGTTGTCACCTGAGATTTTGTTTTTAGCCATTCTGACTAGTGTGAGGTGGAATCTCAGGTGTTTTTTGTTGTTGTTGTTGTTGTTGTTGTTGTTTGTTTGGTTTTTGTTTGTTTGTTTGTTTGTTTGTTGATTTACATTTCCCTGATGACTAAGGATGTTGAACATTTCTTTAGGTACTTCTTGGCCATTTAAGTTTTCTTAGTTGAGAATTCTCCATTTAGCTCTGTTCTCCATTTATAATAAAATTATTTGATTCTCTGGAGTCTACTTCTTGAGTTCTGTGTATATATTGGCTATTAGCCCTCTATTTGATATAGGATTGATAAATATCTTTTCACAATCGTTTGCTTGCTGTTTTGCCCTATTGACAGTGTCCCTTGCCTTATAGAAGCTTTGCAATTTGATGAGGGCCCACTTGCCAATTCTTGATCTTAGAACATAAGCCATTGGTGTTTGTTGGGCGCTATTGGGCGCTGGCCAACACCAGCCACGTAAACTCTGTACATCTGTGCAACGCCAGCCACATAGGCATGTTTACTCTGCACACCTGCGTATGCTTGCATTTCCTGCTGCACCCTCTCCAAATGGGTGACTCAGTGGTCAGCAGACACTGCTGAGCCAATCAGGCATCGGCACATCCACACAATAGGGTTTATAAGTCTACTGCTCCAGAGAGCGGGGGTCCTTCTCTCGCATAAAACTTGGGCGCTCCTAATAAAGTGTGGTTGAGAAGAATCCTGCTGTTGTCGTTGTCCTTCCTGCTGGCAGGTAGTCTCAACAAGTGGTGCCGAAACCCGGGAATCAACATCTACGGCCCCCAGAGAAGACCCCCAAGGAGGAAATCCTTGGGAGGATTCAGAACTCAACACACGGAGCGGTGGTATTGGCTGTTGAGAAGAATCCTATAATGTCGTGTTATCTTTGTTACAGCTTCGTGGATTCAGAACTCTTCAGCTGAGGAACAGTGGTACTGGTAAAAAAGTAGTGGCATGCTGACCATTGGAGCGGGTCCTTTTATAGAATCTTTTGTAATTGCTGGAATGGTAGCGTTGTGGGTGCTGTTTGTTTTTGTCTATTTTGTCTTAACTGGCATCATTCAGGAAGGGAGTGCACCTGTGGGAAATATCATCACTCTAACCCTTTCCTCTTGAATCCTTTCTTCCAGCCCCTACAAGAATTTCTGAAACAGCGGGACTTGAAGGTCTTGGATAAAACTATTAAAGGGTTTCTTGAGGAAGTAGATAAGATTGCTCCTTGGTTTGAGCCCACAGGGTCTCTAACCTTGAGATGTTAGGATAAGTTAGGCAGGGATATAGACAGGGAAGTGCAGCAGCGAAAGCTTAAGGCAGGAACGAAACCAATAAGGCACCTGGTGCGTTTCTGCCTAGAGGATAAAAGATGTGAAGATATTATAAAGAAAGGTCAGCATATGCTTGCTGCACACCAGGATAGTATGTCAGAATCTGGGGAGGAAAAAGGGGGGAACGTGGAGAATGCAAAGGTAGGAAGGAGCCTAGATTGATTGAAGATAGCTCTAGCGAGTCAGAAAAGGAAAGATTAGACTCAGAGAAGGAATAAGATTTAGAAGAGGCAGCAGCTTCGCCCCCTCTTTAGAGATTATAGAGATTAGAGATATTATTAAGAAGAAGTAAAATAAGGGTTCCTGAATAAAATCTGCTTGGAGAATGGCTCATGTTTGCCTCCTTACTTCTGCTGGACGGGTAAGGCAGCCGACATATGTTGGCCCATACGGGGAAAGACAAAGAACTCGACAGGGAAATCTTTTACGGCTCAGAACTCCTTGCAGATAGGGCAGTGCACTGGAAGGTTCCCAGGTAAAGTGGAACGAAAGGGAAGGCTCTCGGTAAAGAGACAATAAGGTTCTCTGTGAAGAGACGATAAGGTTCTCTGTGAAGAGACGATAAGGTTCTCAGTAAAGAGACGATGACGTTCTCCGTGAATAGACGATAAGGTCTCCAGGTTTGGAGCAATAAGGTCCTGTTGAGGGCGAATCAAAAGTGAAAAGCAAAAAAGATAGGTTTAAAGAGAGAAACCCTAGAAAGATTCCTGTCAGAAGTAGATATCTCAGCCCCTTGGTTTGCAGTGTTGGGTAACCTGACACTGTCCAGCTGGGATGAATTAAGGAGAAATTTGGAATTCACCTGGAAAGAAGGAATCATAAAAGGGTGGGGTGCGACCAATCTAGAAACTGATTAGGAGTTGCTTGAAGTGTGT
>NC_045030.1:49863861-49868534 GCF_008632895.1 Mastomys coucha | reverse complement strand
AGAAAATGTAAAATGGTTATATTTGAAATGGGAAAGAAATAGCCAGATTTAATTGTATAGCTATAGAACGCCTTATAATTTGTTATTAAGTTGCATTGTGTGACTAGAACATTCGAGTCTAATCCATCTCTTTGGGGGATTTCATTTCTTGGCTCTCTTCTGCATTTTCCTTCTTCAAAGAACGGGTGGAGGTGGCTTTATTTGGAGCAGTTCTCTTGTGTGGTCTTGTGTTTTGCCTATGGCTCCTTTGTCATCTCAAACGGCAACTTTAGAGCGAAAAGGTGATGCTGGAGCTTATGGGGCTAGATCAAGGCATTTCTCTTCAAGTTTGGCTGGCAGGCCTATAGTGCGGTTAAACTCAGATCCCAGAGTTTAAGGCCTTTGCACACCAGGTGGCCTTGCTGCCATTGCACCTTGGAAGGCTTAAACTTTTCACCCTGATGGCCTTTGCACCCCGCAGGGATTTTGTCCCCTGCATGAGGGAAGGCATTGGGATAGGCTATGGTTCCTACCCTCGATCGGGCATGCCCCCATGAAGGCAGCTCCTTGATCGGGTATACCAATATGTCTTTATTAAAACAAAAAGGGGGAACTGTTGGGCACTGTTGGGCGCTGGCCAACACCAGCCACCTAAACTCCGTACATCTGCGTTATGCCAGCCACATAGGCATGTTTACTCTGCACACCTGCGTATGCTTGCCTTTCTTGATGCATCCTCTCCAAATGGGTGACTCAGTGATCAGCAGACACTGCTGAGCCAATCAGGCATCGACACATCCATACAATAGGGTTTATAAGTCGACCGCTCCAGAGGGCGGGGTCCTTTTCTCGCTTCAAACTTGGGTGCTCCTAATAAGGTGTGGTTGAGAAGAATCCTGCTGTTGTCGTTGTCCTTCCTGCTGGCAGGTAATCCCGACAGGTGTTCTATTCAGGAAATTTTTCCATGTGTCCCTATATTCGAGGCTTTCCCACACTTTATCTTTTATTAGTTTCAGTGTATCTCATTTTATGTGGAGATCTTTGTTCTGCTTAGACTTGAACTTTATACATGGTGATAAGAATCAATCAATTTGCATTCTTCTACATGTTGACCTCCAGTAGAACAAGCCCCATTTTTTGAAAAGGCTGTCTCTTTTCCACTGGATGGTTTTAGCTCCTTTGTCAAAGATCAAGTGACCTTTGTCAAAGATCAAGTGTGTGGGTTTATTTCTGAGTCTTCAATTCTATTCTCTTGATACACCTGCCTGTCACTGTACCAAAACCATACAGTTTTTATCATGATTGCTCTGGTGTAAAGCTTAAGGTCAAGGATAATGATTCCACAAGAAGTTCCTTTATTGTTGAGAATAGTTTTCCCTATCCTGGGTTTTTTGTTATTCCAAATGAATTTGAGAATTTCTCTTCCTAACTCTATGAAGAACTGAGTTGGAATAATACTGGACATTGCATTGAATCTGTATATTGCTTTTGGTAAGATGGACATTTTTACTCTATTATTCCAGCCAAGCCATGTGCATGGGTGATATTTCCATCTTCTGAAATCTTCTTTGATTTCTTTTTTCGGAGATTTGAAGTTCTTGTTGTACAGATCTTTCACTTGTTTGGTTAGAGTCACACCAAGATATTTTATATTGTTTGAGACTATTGTGAAGGGTCTTGTTTCCCTAAGATTAACCTTAAAGAACATGAGACACATAAAAGAATTGAATTCTCAGATTCTAAAATATCAAGAATGAGGTACTTAAACAAGTAATAGGGAAAAATGGATTTATCTAAAAAGAAGCTAATTAGTTTGCTTTCATGATGAAGGCTCTGAATTTGTTCTGTCTTCTGCACACAAGTTGGAGATGATTGAATATTCCTAAAAAGTTCAGTAAGTACACAAGCTTTGCTTAATGATATGCAAAAAGAATAATAAATCAACCACCCTTAACTTGAGATCAGCTTTTGCAATAGATACAAATCAGAGTCCACTTAGAGTTTCTAATGATTTTAGATTATATTCTCATGTTCTATGGGAATTAAAATTGCTAATAAAAATAAGGAGTTAAAGTACAATACAACTTCAATGAGAGTTATATTAAATAATCTACTTGAAGATTTCACCCCTCAAAAATAAATTTATAAATACCAAAGGCAAAAAATTAGAAAGTTAGTAACAAAAGTCAACACCACTATTAAACAACTGGAAGTGATTGTCACATATAATCTAATCCACATTTAATCAGCAGCTTATACACTTCTTCCAAGTGGAAAGCAATACAGATAGGCCTTGGTTGAAAAAGAAAGTAATTAGCCATGTTGGGTGGTTAGGAAATCAGGCATTGAATCTAAGAGGACTTGAGAGGTAGTATCATTATGATCAGAATATTAAAATTTTGACACAGATAAGAATTGATCAATTTGCATTATTCTATATGCTGATCTCCAGTTGAACCATCATCTTTTTTGAAAATGCTATCTCTTTTTCCAATGGATGGTTTTAGCTCCTTTGTCAAAGATAAAGTGACCATAGATGTGTGGGTTCATTTCTGGGTCTTCAAATCTGTACCCTTGATCTACCTGCCTGTCACTGTATCAATGACAGTCAAATTAAAATTTATGGTCAAAATTAAAATTTAATTGCGAATTTAAATTCTCACAGAACTAAGAAGAAATAGTAACATTTTCCATCTCACAATTTGATTGATGCTCATGCCATTCACCTAATGAAGTAATTGTTATAAAAACCCGCTAACATCTGTTAATTAAAACTATTCTAGAATTTAAGTCTCAATACTTTTATGCTACTACATCAGCATATTTAAAATATTTATATACAGAGAATACAAATATATTTCTCATAACATTGTGGATGCTAGAAAATCCAAGTACAAAAAAACCAGCATCATTTTCTTTTAGAAAAGTGTCACTTGCTTCCAATGTTTCCTTGTCATATCCTGTAAGGGAAACTGTACAGTGCTATCAAAGGGCAAAATATTCAGAACAGTAAATGATACAGTATTATATTATCAAATGATGATAGAGTTGAAGAGCAAGCAGAAAGATATAAGATAATACTCCCCCAAAATTTAAAATACACTAATCCATTCATAAGTAAAAATATTACATGACTTAATCACTTCATCAAAGTCTCAGAACTTGTCAGCAATACTATGTTATTCAGTTTGTCTGCCTGGTTTTATTTATCTTCAATCAATCTTGGTTCAAAATGAGTAAATTAAAATTAAATTTTAATAAATAATTTGTAAGTTTAAAACTGTTATACAGTTCTATGTTGTTTTATTCTATTTCACTAATATATGAACCCATTTTTCCCATACCTCCTCCCTTAACATGCTAAATACTCATTACTCACTTAGAAATCATGTCAATTATCAGATAGAGCACACATTATACTTTTGAAGTACTTGTGCTCAAGCAATTCTCATTTTACTTAATAGTGTATATAATGCTCCAAGTGTATGAGTTTCCCGGATAATCATATATATATAAAAGTATCTGTATAGTGCTTCATATAAATGGAAGAGCAAACACCTTCATACTTAATAAAGATAGCAAACATATTCAGAAGTGGCAATGATATAAAGTAGAATGAACTTTTATCAATGAATTTTGAAATCGAAACAACTTCCCAAATGACAAAAGTTATAGCCGTACTTTGTGAAAAGTGCTCAATTATGGTGTGAATATTATTAAATTATTCTTTTCCCTACTCTCTGTGCTTTAATATAGCCACCCTAGTTTAGAGTATATTGTTCACAGAGAAAAGAATGCTGCTACTACTCATACACAGGAGAGTACTAATGGAATCTCTTGGGCCATTTCAATTTTTATGCATGTAAAATTATTCTTTGGCAAATTCATACATATTTATAATGTACTTTGATAATAATATCCTCTGTTCTTTTCTAAAATTCCAATTCCACTCCAGCTAAAGCCTTTGCTCTCTCAGTAAGCTGTCCTCCTACTTTCATATTTTTTATTGTGAGTAACTGCATTTAATTAGAGTTGCTTGCATGAGGTTGAGTGGAAAGGCAGTGTTTTATTTGAGCAAAGGTAACTTACCAAAGGCTACACTTCATAGGAATATGATTACCCCTCCTCCAGAAAGCATTAACTGCCTATGGCTCCTCAAGAAACATTTACATATTTTGCACAACAAGTATAAGAGCAATAATGACATAGTAATATAAATAATAAAAAGAGTGATTTCAAGTCTGACCGATTAATTGACCTTGAAAATGCAGAGCAAAAAGAATAAATTACACTTTAGTGCTTTTCTTTAAACATTATTCAAATTATAATTATTTTAGACAGGCAACATACAAAATCTGATATTTATGACCAATTTGAATATTTTCTGAGTTTTTGAAATCTGAGTAGAGAATATTGAAATTGATTTCTCAGCTATCTCCTTTACAATGGCCTTTCAGACAGAGATAATATCTCATTTCAATGCCCATATTGAAAATATATTGTTTGATAATTATCATATTAATTATCATATAATTACAATTCTACAATTGTAGCTTCTACAATCAGCTACAGTACCCACTTAAATATGTCATCTACCTTAATTCTGTATTCTAATAAGAATCATAGTATTCTTGATCTTAGAGCAGAAGCTATTGGCGTTCTCTTCATGAAGTTTTCCCCTGTGCCTATTTGCT